>NC_135699.1:12657930-12957930 GCF_964276395.1 Gasterosteus aculeatus | reverse complement strand
CCCTCTAATAAACTGTCTTCCTCTGTTTCTCAGGGTTGCTGTGCCTATCAGCACATACATTTATACGTGAGTGTTGGCCAACTGCATACAAAAGGGATTTTTAATCAGTTGTGAGCTGCTGATGTTCCTATAGCAACCAGGGACACTTGTAACTGCTATAGTATGCACACTGGGTATCCGTGCATACTCTGTGAGAAAGGTTAATGGCATGTGCGGGTACAGCTTTATATTTAACGTCACTTTGATTGTGTCTTGAAAATGACCGGGTTGGGAGATGATTGGGTTTGTGCCAGTGGAGTTGGAGGGAATTTCTCCTTTAAAAGCAAAATCTTTCAAAAGGAGTAGTTTTAATGAAGGGAGCGTGTTTGGCAAGCTATTATTCAGGGAAAACAAAGAACTCAGGAAATCAATGTCACAGAGGAGTCAGTGTAACATCTGTGAGACAAATGTGACTGAATACAGATTTGTCAACATGAAAAGACGGGACCATAATGACATGGCTGGAGCAAAGGACTTGAATAGCTATTTATATTCCTATGCTTTGTAGGAAGGGTGCTTGTCGTAGTGCTATGCTCAGGTGCACTCCCAGTCGACTGAGGTTATCAATGAGGTGCTTCTTTGTGTTGGTTGTCTAGGATCTCTACGTCCATCTCAGCGGAAGCATCAGAAGTTGGCAGATTTGTTTCCTATTTTAGAAGAAAGATTGAAGGCTGAGGGGAATCGGTGTCATTTTGATAAAAAAGCAAATGACTGATGCACGTCACAAACCATTATCACATAAACAATCCACCACCAATCAGACTGCACAATGCGTCCTGTTACATTGTGATCACATTATAGAGTGGCGTGCCCAGCTGGTCCCTTTCTCACACTGCATCTCTCCTACCACCTGCCTTATAACTCTACTCACACATTCACAGTGTGTCAGCACAGCTTCTATTCTCAGCAGCCATTGTTTCTCCTTGTTTTGACAGGATATTGACAGTAAGTAAGGGTTAGCAGGAAAGGAGGAGTACAAGGTGACCAAGGGACAAATGGAGAGACAGGCGATTAAGAGCTTCCTGTTCCAATAAGGTCAATGATGATAGCTTTTAACCTTGTGGAAGTGCAGCCTGGACAACAAGATATCATATACACATGCATTTTTCAAATCAGTCTAGTCTCATAACCTGAACTTGTGATACGGAGTACCAATGGGATATACTGTAAGTGTATTCGAAACAATATACATATATACCTTTAGGGTCGTCTATAAGTTTATCAATTTGTGGAATGGATTGTGTTGCTTTTACTTTTTAAAGATTGTCTTAAAGCTGAATTTGAGGACCAGTATTTTCCCCACCAGCCATCATATAGGGATTATCTATACTATCTGTTATATTTAAGATATAAAGAAAATTCAAAAACATATCTTTTATATTCCTTTTTGGTAAATTAATTGTATTGTAAATCCAGATTGTTGAAACTCATTTTTAGAATAGACGACAAATGATTACATGAATAATTAGACTAATGAGAAAAAATGTCTAGGGTGGAGTAATCAATGAAAGAATAATAATAGGTGCAGTCCTAATCCATTAATCAATAGAATATATTGATTAATCGTTTCAATCGGATTGATTGTTGCCATTGATCCCATTTTCAGTTACAAGAGATTACGTTGACAAGGCTTATTGACCTTCAACAGTGTTGTTCTCATCAGGAGGTTGCTAAGCAACCAGCAGATAGTATTTCCTCGACCTCTTTTAGTCTTTGCTAAGCTATGATACAAATGTTCTGAACCCAGCCACATGAGAGTGGTATAAACCCTCTCATCTAACTCGGTTAGGGAGAGAAAATAATACCCGTATTGAAATGTGGAATTGATTCCTTTGAAAAGTATTTTGCAAATTTATCCTGTAACGTGCTGTTCACATGTTGGATTCCAGTTGTGCCTGCTGTTACTAAGCAACCACAATCTGCATGGAAAATGACGATAATGACGTAGTTGTGATTTAACAGTAAGCCTCATTGACTAAGCTGAACAGGATTGAAACAAAGCACCAACACCACAAATTTGGAGCTTTACTGCTCAATTCATCTGCTTCATTTTTGCTGACCTTTCAAATGCTGTGGGCGAGCAGAACAAATGATTATAATAAATAATTACATTTTTGCATACATTTTTGAAATACATGTTTTCAATTTTTTTTAAACATTTTTCAAACCCAACATAACTTTTTTTAAAGAAAATTTCACTTTATTAGACCAAATATTTTCTTTTCTGGATACTTCTAAACAACATAATTGTCCTACATAACAAATTCTAACAATTTTTTCAAAACATTTTCTGATTTATTTTTCACCCTTTTTTTTAAAATAAAAAATATTTTACTTTTTTTTTCTAAACATTTTTCAAGCTGATATATTTTGATCTTTTTTTCAAAAATATGTTCCGACTCAACATTGTTTGCAAAAAATATTTGAACTAAAAGTTTTTACTTTTTATCCATCCCACATAGATATTTAGACTAATTTTTCATCACTTTTTCAGACTGGAACAACTATACTATTATTAGACGTTTTTACATTTTTCTACATAACTAATTTTGACTTTCTTCACTAAAATATTTTTTGACTAAATATTGCTTTCTACTTTTATCATTAGATTTGAGTTTTTTTCTCATAACATTTTTCGACCATATATTTTTTTACTTTTATATCAAAATATTTATCGACCTAATATTTTTTTTTAACTTATTTTTCAAAACATTTTTTTACTTAAAAAAAACTTTGGAATAAACTAACTATGCAGTACTGTGCAAAGCTAGGAAATTATAGGAAATTATTTTCTGAATCTGATCTAAATGTCCTGACCTTATCCATCTACAGAGAAAATAAGCAGAGCTGATCAAAATATAATTTCTCACACTGCCTGTGCACATTTAATTATAACTGCAGAATAGAAAATGATTTGGGCAGATTTTTCCTCGAAGAAGTGTCTTAAAAAGTCTCAAAGTGTGTGTGAGTGTGTGTGTGTGTGTGTGTGTGTCTCTGTAGTGAGTATGAACAGGGCCCATTAAAATGTGTCACAGCTTCTTCTAACCATAAAGGACTTCTGATCGAATCTCAGTGCTGCAATGTGTGGAGTCTCCACCACAGCCGGAGACAGAAGGACACACAGATGATAAGCAATGATATGACGTATCCCCCTTAGTGTTTAGCGCACATCTTTGCCACAGGTAAATCTTAGCGTAAAATTGGATGATGATATAAAAATATGCAATCAGGAGATTGTCAGGACCCTGATAATGCTACATTTTGATGTTGAATCTCATTAAATTACATTTGCTCTTTTTTTTCTTTTGTGCTGATTCAAAACACTGATGACATTGTCAATTGAGTTTAAAGATTCTTTGTGACTTTCCTGTTTTAAGCACCGTTTTTCTGCAGCGCACTCATTAGTTTCATAGGGGTCATGCAGATGGCACATTTTTTAGGCAAATCAAAGGCCAACTTGGTATAATGGCATGTTTAAATGTCTTGTGTGTACTCCTTCTCCCCCTCAATTGTCCACTATAGCCACGCCCACAAACCTGCGTCACCTGACTAACAGTTCTTTCGCATTCATTTAAATCTGCTCTCTACTATAAATAGAAAACTGTTGACCATTCATGTTTACCAGATCAATGTTGCTACGTAGCTGTCACAGATTGTCCATTTTTGATAGTTTGTCTGTTTTCTTCTCAGCAAAAGGCCTAAAATATGTTACTCTGCATGGTCTTACTTAGCTTGACTGTCTCTGCCGAACGTCATCTCCCAAATCATAACAAACAAAGAATGTAAAATAAATGAAGCGCACTAAGAGGATTATGTAGGAGCCTGGAAACACATTGCAATAATTCTCTGCAATGGCACATTGTTTGGCAATAGATTAGTTGACGGAACCACATTACAATGCAATGAAGAATGTAAAGCCAATTTTTCTAGATCCCCCCCCCAAAAAGTATTACATGGAATATAGCAACGATCTGACTCAGAAAGAGAGGTTCTCAGCTGGAGAAGATAATAAAAAACTGTGCTTTAATAGAAAAGCCATAATCTCCGAAAAAGGCTGCCGGGAGCAACCTCAAAAAAATACCAGCAGGATTTCAATTATCCCCACAGTGGGTACTTATTCAGGGCAGCCCTATGAGCTGGCAGGCTGGCAGCTGGATAGAATTCAGGCAAATGGAAGCAGTTTAAGAAATGTTATGTGGATGAATAACCAAACTGAAGGATCCCTATCAGTTACAATACTTGGTAGAATGTAACAAAGCAATAACGAACTGACTGTCAAAGATGTACGGAAACTACAGGCGCCGAGTATGGATAAAAAAGAAACAAAGAAAAAGTAACATCGGAAAACATAAAAGCAAACTCCAGCAGGATTCAGCAAAGATGTGGCAGAGAAGCAATGCAATAATTTTGGGGGTCTAATTAACTGCCTTTATTACACATGATTGCAAACAGGAACTTCTCTTGTCTTTATTCAGAGCACCCTCCAACGCACATTACGCCGGATCTGATGAAGCAGGCAGTGAGAGTAATTCAACTGCTACTGCAGAAGTGCAGAATGGACCATCCTAGTTCCTTAACCAGTGAATGGTTAAATAAATGCAGAATAAACAGGATTGGGATTTATGGAGGTGGAGAAAGCTTTGCTTAGTGAAAGAATCTTCCATAGCTGTACGTGACATTTGTTTTTTTAGGTGTACTGGGGAGTAGTGTTGGCCTGCATATTGATCCACCAGGTATACTGTTTTTAATTTCTTCACCAATATTAATTTAATCTATCAGATATATATCAGTATGCAGAGACACAAACAAACATATGGACCGCCCACCCCCCATCCCTCCTCTCCCCTAGAGAGGGACCTTACACAACGTGGCTGATGTCACCTTAATCAAAACAAGTGCAGGTCCCTCGGGGTGCAGGAGAAGATACATTAAGCACGTTCCTTGGCTTAGTGTGATCAGCAGAAGCTCTGAATCTTCATACGAGAATTCACAGATCATTGAGAGAAAAAGGCTTGCGCACCTGTTCAAACCTTGTGGACCGAAGCCCTTTTCTGTTTACATTTTCTAACCTTTTCAAAGTAGCATTCTTAAGTTAAATGGTAATGGTAAATGGACTGTACTTGTATAGCGCTTTTCTAGTCTTCCAACCACTGAAAGCGCTTTAACACTACATGACATCATTCACCCATTCACACCCATTCATACAGTGATGACAGGAGAACCATACACAACCATACACCTGCCCATCAATGACTACCATTCACGCACTGTAGTCGCAGCTACAGGAGCAATGTTGGGTCAAGTGCCTTGCCCAAGGACACATCGACATGCGGGTTAGCCGGGCCTGACATCGAACCGACAACCCTTTGATTGGAGGACGACCGTGCTCCCCACTCACCCACAGTCGCCCAAGTCCACAGATTCAAACCACCAGAGCTTTACTTCTCTGTGATTACAGCACAACTTCCCAATGACAAAGAGCCTCAGTGTTTGGGTTTTTGTGAGTTAATTTGTGAAGAGTATGTCTTCTGACCGCTCTCATCTTATTAAAAGTAAATTTGTGTAAATCAAATTCCCCCACCAAACTGTGTCATGTGCTCTTTAAACAAATAGCATTCATACTTAGTGTTAATATAGCATTATGGAGTTATATGAACAAAAAACTAATTTGCAACACAACACTAAGAAGAAAGTACTGCAGATATTTCTAGATACATGTTTTCTAAATGTCCACTGAACTGCAATATGAGCATCAAAAGATCCCAATGCAAGTGCTCCAATTTGTTTTCTCAGTAGTGCAATAATTGGATCCCATCTTGAAGAGGACTTGTGGATTGTTGTTAATGAAATTCAGATCTGTGTGTACAACAAACCCTCTTCCCAAACGGACTCGTAATTATCCGTGCCCGGTTGCATAAAACCCCTTATGATGTTGTAATGATATCCGTTTGATCTCTAAGTGTTCGGCCTCAGCTAATTGAGTAATCCTTTGTGCTTTGCTAGAACATCATTAGTAAGCACTTTCCACAGAAAACCATGTTAGTTTCTTACAAGAGAGCGCAAAGGCTGAATTTATGGGGATAAACCAACCAGACGTTTGGTATCATTACTGTCAACAATGTGACATAAGCCTTTAGACTAGTAACAAGCTTGGAAACTACAGCCAAACGTTAACATTCTCACATACTAACGTTAGCTATATGGTTTTATTTCACTCTTATTTAACTCCTTTCTTGCAGCCATGGTAATAGTTCTTCATTATTTCATCCACTTTGGATTAAGTTTTATTTTTGTATTCTCTTTTTTCATCCATGTTACAGAAGGTAGCTTACGTTGACGATAACGCAAACATTAACGGATGATGAGGTGAATGAAGCGTACCCATGGCAACTGAAGTGCACATCGACATGTGCTTTGTTGTGACAGGTACTGCACGAAAACGCCTTCGGCTAAACCAAACAGCAAGAAGACAACAAGAGTTTATGGGAAACGTTTGGAAGATGACGGCATCCCTGAACGATAGATAGATCACTTCCTAATGGCCAAGGTTGCTGCTCCGATGAATTAGGGAATAATGTATTCTTTTTACTTTGTTTGCATTAGAAAATAATTTTCAACAGTTTTTAAATACCTTTGAGATCACCACACACACACACACACACACACACACACACACACACACACACACACACACACACACACACATACACACACAGTGGTGATGAGTGCGTATTTGTATGTGTTAGTGCGTACATTGATGCTGCAGACATTGAATAGATTATAAAGGGTAATTTGTCGAGTCAATGACAGATCAATAGAATAGGTTGGATCCCGGAATTAACAGGACAACAGTGTATTTAATCACTATTGTAGCAAAGCAAAGAAGAAGAGCCAATCAGCCTTAGAACACAACGTGATAAAATGGCATCCTGGTAATTATAAACATGAAACTCACAGGAACCAAGTGGGACAACAGAGCAAGAAAAAGATCAGGATCGGGATCAGGACTGATAGACCTCAGGAGAGGATGTTAAAGTATCTCTGATTAGAGCTACAGATTCCCTCCTCACACCATACCAGTCCCCAGCAATGAGCTTGGCCTGAACGGTGGCATCTTCACAAACAGCTGACGGAGAAACAATTTGACGGCAGTGACTCTTTGAACCACACTCATTCAAACAACACCCACTTCCTGTAAGTTGAAGCCCAGGTCACATCATAAACTGGGTTGTTATGTGTAGTCGACTTACAACCACTCACAAAAAGCATGCCATCACGATCGGAAACCAGATGCACAGATTTGTCCAGTAATAACAAGCAGATTGTGTCCCCGTGAAACCCGGAGACCGCAGCAGCTCCACCCGGCGGCGGCTCCCGGACCGCACCTCGCTTCTGAGAACTCGGCGTGTGCTTTTGGTGCAAAATGATAACCGCACACATCACAACTTTTCGAGGCTATGCCTCGCGGTCAAACCAAACGATTCTGTGGCTGGCAGCCACGCTTTTGTGACGGAAGAGCAGACCGTCGGCGGACAGACACAGAGAGCGCTGCAAAACAGCTGGAGAAAATAAACAAGGATAACTTCACCTACCTCCTCCACGGACAGAGGCATGCAGATGCGGTACTCCTTCATCAACATATTCCTTGGGCGATGGCGATGGCAACACGGAGGAAGGTGCACGTTGTCCGGCTTCGGTCTCGAGCGCTACCCTGCAAGTCAGTTATTTAATTGAAAGCATCTGTCCAATGAAACGAGGCCAGTGAGTTCCACGTGCGATGCCTACGTACGTCTGCGCACCCCAGGTCCGAAGTACGGGAGACTCTTCCAAGGGGGGTAAATTTACTCTGCCGTAAAATTCAACATTCGACAGCTTGTACAAACTAATGCGACGGCTGTGGTCCGCGGTGTGGAGAAGTGTACCGAAATCACAACAAACTCCAAAATAAGTCGTATCGAACTATACCGCAGTTTTCGAGCAGCTTTCTTGAAACGTCAGCCGTTTAGTGTCCCGGGCAAAGATGGACCCCGCCGTGGTCCGTCCTTCCCTGGCTCTGAAAAACACCCCACGTTTTAACCGTGTTCACGTAAAAAAAATAAAATGAGCTCCTCACATGCACCATGCGTGTCTCGTGCTCCTTTGAGTTTGTACCGACGGCTCCGCTCAGGGATGCGCAGGAGTCAAGTGAGCGCGAGGGAGACAGACAGCAGTGTACCGGAAGTACGAGGATGTCACCGTAAAAGCCTCTTTAGTTAAAGACGACGAAACACTCGTCATAACGAAAACACGTTATATGAAAAGTGTCTTACAGCTCTTAGCATCTTATTTTCGTGATGCTTTCAGGGGTTTAGGGATGTTTCAAGTTTAGTTAAAACTAACAGGATGATGATTCAAGTGAGTGAGATGATTTTTCACCCATTTCTAAAAGAACCAAAACCCTGGTCTAGGTGAGCTGAGTTTCATAATCATACATCTTAACGATCTGCAATAGTATGTTTCTTTCGCCTCTATATTGTCAATATACACAACCTTTGTCTAATCCCCTTTATTGTTTTGGTACATGTATATAAATTACAGACAACCTATTACATAGAATATATTTCGGGATAGAATCATACTCATATATGGAGTATAACAACGGGCCAGGGGTCCATGTCTTAGTTCTAACAATAGACTCTACCCAAAATCTTGCGAGCTGGCCTTGGTTCTGAACTGGAGCTGACCGTGGTTCTGAATTGACCCAAGTCTGAAAGTTTGCTGACTGAGTTTACGTAGTCAGCAACAGCACGTACAACAGCAGCCACAACCTGGCAACCCGAAAGCTGTTACTTATGACATGTTTTAGCAATTCAGCTTAGTTTACTCATTTTAGTGTGGCTGTACATGTATCCACATACACCTCTAAACGTACACTACTTTTCAAGCTAATATCTTTGTCATATAAAGATATTAGCTACATGCTAATAATTAATGTTGTTAGATAACGTTCATTCACGTTTCTTGACTCGGTCCAAGCTAGCTACGGGTTGGGTCACTTACTAGGAGCCGTATACCTCCGTCGTTATGTTTTCTTCCATTACATGGTCAGATACGTGTCGTGTGTTCATTTTCGTCGGTTAGCAGACTATTTCTGTTCTACAGGTGTTTTAGCTTCTGGTAGACGCGAGCGGGTTCGAACTCAGACTCAACATGCCTCGTTGCCTAGCAACGTTAGGCAACATGCCTCGTTGCCTAGCAACGTAAGGCATGTAAGGCAATCGTTTTTTTTTTCTGTTCTAATTTTACAAGACAGAGTAGCAGAAATGATAAAACACAAATCCTATAAGCTTTTATATTGTATTTTAACTTGTAAGTATAACTCATAGAAAGAGCACGCAGTTCTCTTTTCAAACGGCAGAGATCATTAGAGACCGTCATTTTACACATCCCAATAGTAGGGAAGACAAGCACTTGTATGGCATTAACGAAAATTTCAGTAATATATTATAAAAAACATTATCAATACATGTTAAATGTATGGCAATTAATTACGTTAAAATGTGTACTGGTGCCATCAGTCATTTTTATTCAATAGCAAATTGGGGTACTTGATATTTTATTCACTGCAGGGACGGCCCTGCTTTGACAACTGAAGTAAAAAGTAAGAATGATTCACTGTCTCTCATTAGTTTTGTATTAATCAAGCAGGAGTGGACTGTCATTGTGTGTGGAATCAACTTTTTCCTCTTTGCCGGACCGGAAGAAAGTTCTTTGGAAGTTCTTATGTCTCAACTCCAGAGGGCGCAATGTACTCGCATGTGGACACTGAAACACATTTCCCACACTGACCATGTCACGGCCCTAAACAGTGAAAAGCCAGCACAGACATAGAATCTGTGCGTGCATACAACCACAAAGACCATTATGTGTGATCAAAACTGCACGTCTCCCATCATTACCAAAAGCATTCCCACCGCAACTCACTTTCAAACTTTTCACCCAGAAATTAAGGGAAAACTGGGCGTGGCAGCTGAAGATAAACTGCGATTTCATAATTATTCATGTTAAATCATTATCATATGTACAAATCTGTCCACAACAGCACATATCATTGTTTTGGATGAACTGTAGTGTGTCAATTAAATACTGTATTTTTGCCCTGTGTGGTCACAAAACATGCAACCGCTTTATTGATGCACAAACTACAAAGTGCAGACACTCACACCATCCGACACGGATTCATTAAAGGGCCAAACAACTGTCTCAGATTGGCGGTCGATGCCCCCCATTAGATCTAGCGTCCCTTCTTGTACTTACTGTTCAGCAGCTCAATTCATTACATGTCCATGCACAAGGCCAACTCTAACACACACACACACACACACACACACACACACACACACACACACACACACACACACATACACAAAAAAGGAAAGACATTTTTTTGCCACAAGACATCATGCCAAGCTTTTTGTGTTGTCATAATGGCACCAGCTATTTGGGCGGACACACATGTCTGCTCACACACATACATGCGAGATTCTGTTCATTCCAGCCGGTATCACAGTGTAGGCGGAGAGGACAAAACTGTTGCTAAGAGACCTGGGTTCCTCGCCTCATGCTGCTCAACATCCTTAGTTGGCCTTAATTTTGACTTTCCTCACCTCTCAGCCCAGTCAGTCCACTTTTACTGTGGCCAAAAAGGCTCGTTTCTCAGCTTGTCCAATTGAGGTTTGGGTGGGGGCCAAAGCTAATGCGGTTTTATTGGAGTCATCGCTCTGGGAATGAAAACACTGGTGTTCGATGGGCGTCACAGTCTAGCTTAATGGTGGCATTACATTCAGGGCAAAGGAGGGTGAGGGGTGAGGGGAGGGTGGAGGGGGGGGGGGCGGTCATTCACGCTTTATTTGTGTTTATCTCAACATTATCTCAACATGGGTCTGTTGAGATAATGAGCATATAATACACGCATGTACACACACACACACACACACACACACACACACACACTCCCCACTGTATCACAACACAGACGGGCTGTTGTGTCACCAGTGAGGTGGCAGTTGAGAATCGAGTGGTGCCGTTAACGTGGACAACGATTGTGAAGATGGTAACACCTTATGAGGGATTTCACAAGGGAAAGTTTAGATAAACTGCTGTGTTTCCCCACTGGCTGGAACAAGGCAGCACTTTCAGCACATTTTCCCTGATTCCCTGATCCCTGATGGCAGGATTTTGAAAAACAGTTGAACTTGATTACTGTGAAGTAGATAGTGGAGTGGCGATTACTTAAATATAAGAATTGGGTGCCAGATAGCAGTGCAATCCAAACCGTAAAACCGTCACTATAAAAATTTGCAGCAACTTTAAGAAATACTCTTTAACACTACAAAAATAAGATATGATTAAAAAAGAGGGTCCAAGCAGGCAATGAATAGGTCAAAGGGCAGTGCAAAATCAGATTGAACGATTTGGATTACGATTAAGGAGGGAGGAATTCTCATTAACCTGAGGTAGGAGACCTCAAATGTCTGTATCCACACCTTAATTTCCCGTCAAGGCTGCAATCGGCCAATCAGTCCTTTTTCCTTTCACTTTTTTCTGCAATTCTAACACAGAAATCAAGGGATTCCCAAAAGTATATTAAACATCTTCTAATGATGAACACAGCAAAATCATCCTTTATCATCCTTCATGTTTTATTTCATTATGTTGAGAATGCTGTGTTGATTTAACATAAATACATACTTATTGCTGTGTGGAATCCGAAGGAGCCGTGGAGCACAACAGAAGGCAACGAGCGCGGCATCAGGATGAGATATTACCAGCACATCGCTCACAAAAGCTAATCCTCTTTTGCCACATTTGCTCTCACCACCTATCAATCATGCATTTGCAACTTTTTTGACTATCTGTCTTGTTATCACAACGGTTTCCACGGATACAAAGACATCCAATCCGCTTCTCAGCGTTCCCTATTGCTCGTCTAAAACCTAAACATGTTACATGATTCAAAAACAGCACTTCTGTTTTGTTTTTTTACCAATCAGATGAACCAAGCACCTTTTTATCGAATTTCAAACTTTTCCTCCTTGCAATCTGACAGCCATCTAGGAGCAACGTACGTTTCATGGAGAGCTGAAGATTGTCTCACGCATAATGAATAATGAAATGTGAAATCAGTGCAGGGCCGCAGGGCTGCTAAAAAGATGCCACATCTCTCGCAGCAATATTGCTGTGAAAAAAAGTCATCTTTTTTTCATCTCTGGGCTCAGCTTGCATTTCTCGTCTTAGATGAAATGACAACTGGTCAATGTCACAGCCATCAGGGTGTGATGTTGGAGGGGAGAGTGCTTTGAGACGGGTGCATGTAAACCCACACAAGAGGTTTTCTCCTTCGGTTACATGTGGACACATATATATGTGTGTGTGCGCACGACCAAAATGTGGCAGAATTTGATTATTTTTGCTTTATCACAGTGGATGCAGCACACTTTCAGGTTTGCTGATCATCCCCTGCTCACAGCCCAGCTACTGCCTCCATGTCACTATGGTGACGCTGGTTGCTATACATCAGCCAATCAGTGCAGAGCAGGAGATGTTAAAAAGTGTGTCTGTTTAAAGTCTCTAATGTTATGCGCACGCTCAGGGAAGTTCTCTCATCTCTGTAAGTGCCAGTTTTAGGTTTTTTTCCTCTCCATTGATGGGTTTCCATTCAAGTCATTCACCTGAAATATTATGATATTTAGAAACTGAGAGGCAGAGCGGAAATGGGAAAAGTCAACACAAGGTTCTCGTTTTTTGAAGCGGAAAATAAACCTTTTAGAAGAAGACTGCCACGTTCTGTTGAACAGATAATGACTGACTTGGCGCAGTCAGTTCAGTTAGAAGTTGAAATTCACCTGGAGGACGCCTCTTGTCTCTTTACGCCTTGTGGGCTCAGATCACATGACAGAATGAGATCAGATCATCGTGAACAAGCTTTCATAACAAAAAGTTGATTTCTACAGTATCTTAAAACTAACGTTTAATTAATTTACCTCATGTTTATCCCCATTTGTACCCTTCATTTGGCAGTGTGCCTTTGTGATACAACCCCCCAAACACACCCCACACCTCGATCACAATTTATTGAATTTCTTCATTTCCATAGTAACTTTGCAGACACCCCACATTCATGCTGGCAACTAGGTACATTTTTATTCTATTACGACACAAGTGACCACTAAGAGGATTGTGATTTCGGCAGAGCAGTATGAAGAAGCTGAATGAAAAGCTAAAAAAGAGGACGTACTGATGATTAGAAAGGGGAGGAAAAGGGGGGAGAGTGGAAAGAGTTCTTACAAAACGTAAGAAAGACATGGGAAAGCTGAGTTAATGAACCTTCAGATGGGGCTAATGGGTTCATCTGAGGGGCTGTCTAGACCTTGATGGAAGTGCGCGCGCACACACACACACACACACACACACACACACACACACACACACACACACACACACACACACACACACCATCATCCATTCTCCTGCTCCTCACCTGTGGAGTGGGAACAAAGACACACCATGCATTGATGATGAGTATCTTCTTCGTGTATTTTGCTGTTAACATCTTGCCCATAGCTGTTCGGGCTTAAGCACTGACAGCACCTGCGTTGCCAGAATTAAGGCAGCTTAAAGTTTAAAACTCTGGTGTTCTACCTCTTTTTCCATCTTGATGTTATTGCACTGAAAGAACAATACTGGTTTTAAACCTAACGTCTGCTTCGTGGCACCTCTTAATCAAACAATTCCTTTGCATTTTACATTGCATTGTATTTTTTTGTTACACGCCATTGATCTGTCCTCCGCTTTCCAAAATGCCTCTGGGATTACATTTGCGCATATGGTGGTAGACAGTATGGTGGTGGTGATGGAGGGCTCCCTGCAGGCGTTGCCTCACTGTGAATGGTTTGTGGTCCTTGATAGCCCGGCTCACTCACCTGCATCATGCACAAATGCAATGCAGCGGATTAATAATGCAGGCGCCTCGCTTCTCCGAGAACCCCCCCCCCCCCTGATTGGATTGATATGTGGCTGTCGCTCTCCATGCCTCTCGTCTTCCATTCAAACACAATGGACACACACACACACACACACACACGCGCGCACACACACACACACACACACACACACACACACACACACACACACACACACACACAAACAAACACATGTAGATGTGAGGAAAGTAACAAACAAGACACACGGAGACACACACACACACACACACGCAACATGAAATTTGTCTGTTTCTTCATGGATGTTCCCCACATTTGTCTAATTCCATCCAGTGGAAAACTAAGGGCTGAATTGAATCTGAAGAGAACATTAGTATGTCTCCATACATCATCATTGATAAATAAATGCCCACTAATAACAAAACACATTGGAGCAGAAAGTACACAAAAAGTGCTTGCGCACAATTACAGTAACGGTCCAGAGTCTCTTTCCATCATATTTATTTACAAAATCCATTTACTGTAATTTGGATGTATAAATCAACTAACAACTTCTGTCATGTCATGTTATGGCAATGAATGTTACGTTGTGGGACAGAGAAACCCACTGCGTTGTGTGTGAACCTGATGGGTATTTCTATTGGAACTCACTTGCACCCAAATATGCAAAAGGATGATGATCGATATTTGAATTGAAAAAAAGCCCACAGGCAGCAACAACTCTGACAATTTAAACCCCTTACAGGAAACAAGCCATCATTAAAGCCAGGGTGCACTTTTCTCTCTTTCTTTCTCTCTCTCCCTCTCTCACAGTCGCCATGGAGACTGTGAAGTTTATATGAAAAGCAAGCAAGCATATACTGTATAATGAGAAAAAGTGAAATGAAGCCTGGGAGAACTTGTTGCTTTAGTTATGTGCTCTCCTCCCACATTGCCCACGAGTGAGTCACAGGGCGGCATGATGGAGACCAAACGTCATCCAAAGGTTCAGTGGGCACTTTTGTTTCTCTACGTCCTTCCTTCTAGCATGAAAGGCTGGCGTGGATCGTAGGGTGAGACCTCAGCGTCAGATTTACGTTTTTCTGTGAACGATGTGTAGGTGGACTTGCTGCATATTAATTCTGGCTTATTCATGAGAGTTTTGTCATTATATGCTATGCTCCAGATGATTTCCTCTCTTCCCACAGCATCTACTGGAACTGTAAGTGATGGGAAGAGGAAACTCCAAATTCAAAATATGAACACAGTGAGACTGGATGATTTTGTTTCGGTTTTAAATTCTTCTTTGCTCAATAACAATAATAAGTTTAAGCTTCACAAACAAATATCAGGCTCCTGTTATTGTCCTTTTGATATTGCTTTATTTTCTTATAAAGAAGGTGGAAAGAAAAAGTTACAACAACAAAAAATCTAAGACAAGAAAACGTAAAGTAGTGGAAACACAGAAATGAGTCACATTTGCTGTTTGCTCTTAAAAAACAACTGTTCCTGATTGGTTGTCGTCTCAGTGATTACTCATTCTCATTCTGTCAGCCATTCATTCCTGCTTTTCCCTTATATAATGGAAGAAATCTTTTATATTCCACCAGGACCGAGTGAATAACGCCTCCATGCTAATCATTTTTAACAATTGTTTCCTGTGTGTGTGTGTGTGTGCGTGCGTGTGTGTTTGTGTTTTTTTAGGTAATCATTGCCCGACCTTTTTTTTCCACCTCTCTTCCCTATTGATTGTGAAAACTGACCTAGATAAATAATTCATAAAAAATCTGTTTTTACGACCTTCACGTTGCTTATGATAGCAGGACCAGAGCATATGTTTATGTGCGTGTCTAAAACACATACTTTACACCAACTGAAGCCCGGTGACCTCTAACCTTATGTCCACACTACCACGTTTTAATTTGAAAACGCCACAGTTTCAGTGCATCAGAAAACGAAATTTGAAATACATGCGTTAAGTACTTCATTGGCTTCTAGCAGTCGACATGTCTTCACCTTTTGAATATGCAATATGCAAAACACTTCTCTGCCTCCTTACTTCACCCCTCCGATCCTTCTTTGCTTGCCCTGGCGTTGGTTTGGATTGTTATCTGCTCTCAACAGTCACTACGGGTCCAGGTCATTACGCAGCAGAGGGCCGACTTGAGAGAGCACTTGAGCAGAAAGATACAGAGGGGCGAGATAGGGGAGACAAAATGGGAGAGAAGAGGAGGAAGGACGAGGATATGAAAAAAGGAGGAGAGGAACCCACTGTCCCTGCCTCCAAAGGAAAGGGAGAGGAGAGAAGAAGAGATGGAAAACAAAGAAACAGGGTAAATAATGAAGGCATCACAGAGGAAACACGGGGGGGATTAGTCTGCTGCCATGGCAATGAAAAGAAGCACAATCATAAAAGATGAAGCACATAGATAATAAAAAGATTAGCAAACAAAGAGTGAGACAAAGACATAAAAAAAATGACCAGAAGGAACAGAAACAGAAGGCAGGTTGCAGAAGGACAAAAGTAGGATTACTGTACAAAATTATCAATACACTAATATCAGCAGAAAATGGAAATGTCAAAAGAAAATTTACAAGAAGACAAATCAGGGTGATTCCCACAATTGTTTCTGACGTGTGGAAAAAAAGATTGTGTAATATAAAACAAAACTCCAAAGCAGTTCCAGGGATCACAATCTGTGTGTGTGTGTGTGTGTCAGGGCGTAAACGTTCACACTTTGCCCACTCTGCTGTCACTGCTTCAAGGCGAAGGTCCCGTTGTGCATCTATCACAGCCACCCCTGATAAAGCGCTGACCTGCAGTGCGAAAGGTCTCTGGACCCGTTTCCAGTAGGGTTGTTCCCCAATTCATGCTTGAGATTCCCAGACCGAAGTGTCTCGAGTGTGCGAGTGTGTGCGGTGAGACCAGGGTGGGGAAATTCTCAGTCAAGAAAAGACTGAATGGATGTACATCATTTTACTCTCTCTCTTTCTCTCTTCACATACATATATAGATATTATGCATCAATATTGGTAAGAGACCATATAACCATCTTGAAAAACCTGCACGAAGATTGATACTAATATTAAAATGCACCTCTAACCTTTATGTTTTTTCTGTTCTTTTGAGAAAGACACACTCACCCACATATTGTTTTTGTTTTTTTAAATGTACCACTACAAGGTTACTTTTGCAATTGCAGACAAATGGAAATGGAGCTCAGAGTGAATGTAATTGATGAACGCTCTCCTTTGAAACAGCGTAATTTAGGTAACTTTAATTATTTCACTGCACCTGCACGAGCTGAATGACTTCAGGGCCAGAGAGAAAAAATATCATGTTTGAAGCAGATGGTTGTTTTGTGGCAAAGCTACGCAAGGAAAAGGACTGCTGTCTGGAGATGTGTGCTTTTTTATTAAAAAGATGATAAATTGAAAATTCATAGAACTAAGAAAGCTACTTAAAAGAAAATGTGTTGTTTTTGTTTCTGATAGCATTTTTCTTGCATGCTTTAATGAAAACATAATTTGTGTCATTTATATTCCTTTAAAGAAATTCTCTGAGGATGCTCAAGATGTATTTCATGCTCAATAAGCCCATCTTAGCTTCATACTGTATTCAGCTGGCTTTTTGTTCTGTTTGTATCATGCTACATACATGATTATTTGCAAAGCTGAAGCGGGAGCTTACTGGGCCAGGAAAAAAAATATGCACCCGGAAATAAATGTTGTTCACTCACTCACTCTTTTTCTCAATACTTTACCTTTGTTTGACTGTTACAAGGTAAAAGCAGGTTATCCAACATATCGGGAAATGCCGCTAGTTCTGGAAGTAATGCTTTGTCCCGAGGTTACTGGTATTTAGCTGGACACAGTGACGGGAACGAGGGAGTCTCAGGCGTGTGATTTCTCTCGAGGCAATTAGTGGGATGATTGATTGTGAGTCCTTGAACGAAAGAAGAAGCTGCTGCAGTGACTGTGGATTGTTATGATGACTCTCTACTTCATTCTAAGCAAAGCGTGACAGCGTCTTTATCTATTTTAGTGTGCCATTTTCATCTTGCCTGGTCTTTTGTATCAGATTTGATTCAAGTCTTTAGGTCTGATCATGTCAGACCTACTTGTTGTTGCACTGTAGTTAAAATGTTTTATTCTGGACAAGTCCCGTATAAATATACTGTATCTACTATACATAATAATCTCAAAACCATTCTAATTTCATGTGAGTGAAGGACATAACTTCAGTTGGACAGTTCAAATGTTCAGAACATATTTGAACAGGATTATCAAACCCTTAAATGTGCCACTTTTCAAGATTTTCCTGACTTCCAAGCATCCACCGAGAGCAATTTATTCACTACAGTATCAAAATCCATCAGAAAACCACTTGAAGCGATGGTATGTACTTTATTTCAGAACATATTTAGTTACATTTGTTGATATTCTCCTTACATCCCCACGGAAATAATAAATGAGTTTCATTATTACATGACAAGCGTCAACGCAAAAAATGACATATGGACTTTATAAAAATGATACTGCGAGTTTCGTGAATTCTTGTTATAAAAAAGGTGCCGCTCGACGGATGACTAATGATGAATCATTCCTCGGCTTTTGAACCCACCAATAAAGCCTCATCGAACTCCCCACTTGTAACTGTTATCTCCTGTGAAGAAAGCTGGAACTTCCCTGTGGTCGGTGTCACAAAACTCTCCAAGTTAGTTATAATATTTTAGACAATTTAAAATAAAAGGACATGGAAGGTTGGAAACGTGTGTAAATGCTCGCAGTAAGGGTACAGGCTGTTCTATTAAAGTGCAAAGCTACTTGTATTTTTGTCTATCCAGTTGGCTACTCTAAGGTGTCGGGTTCCGCGTCCATGCAAGTCTCCCAGGGGTTACGTGGCATGTGGGGCATGGAGATGAGGAGCAGGGCGCCTCCACTGAGGATTAGCAGGAAGAAGGAGGCGCAGGCGCAGGTAAAGGACCAGGAGTAGTAGTATTCGATCCAGATGGTCTCATCGCTGTCAATCATCCGCTTGACCGACTGCCGTATGACTTCGACGGAAATGATGATGCAAAGGCCTGCGTGCCGGAAAACAGGAAAAAAGGATGAGTTGTTGCTGAAAGCAGAAGCTTCACTCACATTGATGTAAAAAAATATATATGTGTTTGAACTTTTTGCAACATTGTCAATACAAATGCTGCCAGATGGGAGTTTAATCTGACAGAGCTACACCTCCTAACATATTTGAATGAGAAACCAGCGCCTTCAACTCTGTTTAATTAGCTGAGGCGACGACACTGACACACCTTGTTTCAAGTAGAGCGGCAACAAGAGAGACAAGAACACAAGGGGGAACGAAAGAGTCGGCCACGCCGTCTGACCTGCGAAGGCGAAAAACATCCCAGCGGGCCGCAGCAGGTAGTCCCGCCCCTTCCCAAAAGACAGGACGACACAGAGGGTGCCGAGGAACATGAAGAACAGGCTGAAGATGGCGATGGCTGCTGCTGAGATATTGTACTCTGAGGAGAGAAACCAAAAAGAGGAAAGGGGACGAAAGGAGACAGCGAGAGGAGGCCGAGAGGGAGGGAGAAGACAGCGAGGAGGCAAGAGAGATCGCATGATGGAGATACGGACGGCAAAGTCACTGCAGAATCATTTCATCATTTCAACACACAAATAATCGGCCCTTAAATTAGCCTCACTTTAAAAAACAACATTTAAAAAATGTCTTTCATCCTAAATGGCAACATTGCAATTTTTGCATGACCGATAAGAGGCTGCGGGCTGGTAATAAGATGATGAGAGCACCTCTCTCCTCCTCCCGTCCGCCTCCCCTCCTGTCTGATTCCACATGAACACAATCTAGTGTTTACCTCTCGCTAACACTCAGCTGTGATGGATGTAATCCTCAGCACCCCAACTGTGGAGTATCACACAAGTAAATAGCCTTACACATACATCTCATAAGTCTGTTTGAGGAGTGTTGGTCTTGGGGCATGTGTGTGTGTGTGTGTGTGTCAAAGTCTCTTCATGCTCGATGGAAATCGTCAATTGTTTTTGGTATAATTTTAACAAAAGCCATAATTTTTGTTTACAGTGATCTTTGAAGATGCCTGTCCGCCTTCCTTTAACAGGGTCTGACAAATCCAGATGTGTTGCATCGTGCCCTTGTGAGGCGGCTCCCACCTTTCTGGGTCTTGACTTCAAAAACTTCGGCTTCTTCCCCCGAGGTGAAGTGTTTGAAGTAGGAACAGTTTTCAGCTGCAAAGTAAGAAGAGGGGCGGACATAGGGAGGGGGGAGGACGGGGGAGGGGGAGGGAGTACAGAGAAGGTGGTTCAGGTTGTGTTTATAGTCCAGTGTGTTTTCAATGCCAATTTGACCTTGACTGAAAGCTAAATCTCTCTACGGGTTCAACAAGAAAGCCATCAGACACACATTTATTAATGAAACATAAAAAAGTAAGAGATTATTAGTCCAACTTGACGTTCACTAAATGAAATAGCATATTTAACTAGCTGCATTTACAAACCTAACTTATTACCTCACAAAAAATAATAATACAATATTGTGGAGCCAACGTTTATCCGCCCATCCAGTCCAAGAACACTTTACCAGGGTGGATGCAAGGACAGGACACTTTGCACTTAGAGGGAGAAAGAGGGACAGACAGTTTCATGTGTGATTCAACATACAACCAACTGTTGCAGCTCCTATTTGTAAATGTTTTAGTTCTTTGACCACAATCTTTAATAAAGCTGGGCTGAGAAGGGGGGAGGGGGGGGGGGGGGTGCAAAGGTCAAGGGAGAGTCCCGTCTTCCCTCTGCTCCACAAATTTAGCTGAGATTAAACCCATAAAGCAGATGTGTTGGTGTCTGTATGTGTGTGCAAATTATATTTGTGAGTGTGTGTGAGTGTGTGTCTATGTGCACCAGGAAACAGATGAGCTGTTTGTTAAACAGGACGAGAAATAATCGCTAGAGGTAACCTAGCAACAGGCAGTTTCAGGTCTGTTTACTAAGGCAAATTGAGAGGAGTGTGCTCATGCATGTCTGTGTGTGTGTGTGTGTGTGTGTGTGTGTGTGTGTGTGTGTGTGTGTGTGATTGAGGGGATGCACTGGTGAGCAGTCAGAAGAATCAGAGGCGGGGTCACAGAGCAACTTGGAAATATGTAAATATATTATTTTTTTCATTGGTTTTCACTCATTAGCTGCATTTACCTCTGGGGCTAAACTAATCTAAGCCAACGTGTGATTGGGTGTAGTTATATGATCTACTCCAGTTTCTATGGAGAATATTATCTGCTCACAGCACAGACAGTCGTGAGCAGATAATATTCAGTAACAGCGAGACCTTTGGTGTGTTCAAAGCAAGCTGCAAAAGCCTGAGCTCAGTTATGTGCTTGATCCCAATGTGTTGTCTTTTGCGTCACAAGGTGATGCACAGAAACTCTTGTTTATCAGGGATAAATCACCTGAGATGTAGGTTCACTTTCTTATAGACTTCTTTACAATCTACAGGAAGGGCTCAAATAATCTCTAAAATGGGTGGTCAGGAAAACAAACCTCTCCTTTTTTTCACCATGGCAACATGTGTTTTGCCACCACCTCGGTGTGCTGGGCCAGTAAGTTGGAAAAAAAAACAACCCCAGTCAACTACACTCTCTCATGTTGTACTAAATGTAATGAAGAAAACATCCCACAAAAGGTTAAACCCGGTAAAGACATTGGCTGAGGAGGAGGAGGACATCTGCGTGCGCATCATTGACCTTGCAGTCAGGCTAATTGGGAGATTTAGTTCCAGGCGTGGGAGAGCGATTACAGTGAGGTACCGCCTGTCATTTTGATTTTGCCTCTTTCGACCGCCAGCCTCCTCTGAGCTTCTCCTTTACCTTTTCGTCATTAAACCTGTCTCTCAATTCTGTCCTGTATTCTGTCTGGTTTCTTGTGGTTGTCCTTGTCCTTTCACTATTGTTCTCCTGAAAGTACTTTGACGTGTTTACCTATTTTCACATTTAGTATTGAAAATAGCCTCCTTTTGATTTGAAGGAGTATTCGAGAAGATTTTTTTTTAGGCGATGCAGGGGCGGGGGGCTGTTCTTTTCCTATAGCCACGCAAAATGATTGACTAATTCTGGGTCAATGTGAATAGGATGGGCAGTGCTGGTATTTGAGTGGCTAATAACTTCCCAGTTGGCTACAACGCCAAATTAATTCCAATTCCCTGATATTTGAGCCACCAAAATCTCACTCCTAGGTTTTTTGAAAAGTTTGCAGCTCTGTGAGGTTAAAAAAATACACATCTTAAAACAGCTCTTTAGATTTTTAACTGGGAACATGTGAGCCGAATATAAATACGATCAGAGCAGCAACGAGCAGTTTCAGTCCATGTGGTGCTGCGGAGCAAATGAAAATGTGTTGAAATAAGTTCCACAGTTAAAGCACCCAGTGATCTTGTGTTTTTTAATATAAACGGGGTGCACTTTTCCACATTTCAGCGTAGGAGATGCTGGGAGTGAAACTTTCTCTCAGCAGCAGGCCGCCAATGTTCTCGTGAGTATCCATGCCTGACTTTTATTGTGAAATCCAAAAAGTAAAGCTAGTCTTTCGACATCTAAGCCGCCACAAACGCCATCCAGGCGTATCATACTGTAGTCGATGCTGAATTCTGAATTTTGTTCCCTTTATGTTTCTCACATTTACATAATGTGGAGTGATTCATTAAAATACTGGACATTCTGCATGTTTTCGGCATGCCAAATGAGCACTACACCTCCGCAGCTTGGGCTCTGCACCCAGAGCTGGCAGATTAGTGAGGAGAAGTGACTGGGCGTGTAGAAAGTGGACGCTTTGGCTCAAGGTGAAATCTGGGCCTCTGGGAGTACGAATTTGGGACACCAGCATTGTGTCACTGGAAGAAGCAGGAGGGGAGATTTATTTGAAGATAACCGTTCCGGTTGGAAGCTTTAAAAACATCCCTGATAACAAGCATCTCTCCTTCTTTCAGCACGTATGTGTAGGAACACACACACACACATGCCCATAAAAACCCAATATGTGCTTTTAATTTGCAGCGCCACGCAATCCGTAAAGGTTTTGTTTTGATTTTTCACAGCATCCACGCGGTCATGATCGCTTCTTTTAGTGGGAAGCTCATTTCAAAAGTCATTCGGGTTCACTGCTTTGCTGCCGCTGTTATGTAAACCCTCCACTAACGCAATGTAATTGTGCCTATTTGAAAAACAGTCTCATGAGTAACTCATTCTCCCTCTGTTGCAAAACGCAAATGTCTGTTGTCAGATCAAATCACTGCTGCTTTATTTGGGTGTAACGTTCATCAAGAATGTTTTCTGTTAAGGAACACTCTTGATCGACTCAGGTGTTTTCTCCTTTTCACGTTATGCTTTTCTTATGTGCTAAATATCCGACGCATACTAACTTTTGGAAGCATCTAAAGTAAGGCGGGTGTGGTGCTTTTGGCCAGCCACCTCTGCATGCAGCGTTAACGCAGTTTTATTGTCCTTTTCTTTGCAGACACCCTGACAGACATCGGTCAGGTCATGGGGGGTTATAACTGATACAATACAGCTGGAGTCTTGTTCAAAGGGGAAAAAAGCCTCATCTGTCAGCCTCTCCGCCCTCCCTTTAGCATCCTAATACAGCATCACCTCCCCCACCTCCTGTGGTTACCATGGAGGTGCTCTCGTTCACCTACGCAGACTTGTGTTTTCTTCACCAGCTCCCCTCATCTCTCCCGAGTCTCCCAGGTGTGCTTTAACTCACGAGCCGGAGCGGGAAGACAGACTTCATTAGGCCCGTGCTGATCCTGAGGTGCTGGAGCCAGAGGCTCAGTCGATGAGAGATGCGGAGAGAAATCTCTGCTTTAGGCTGCGAGGCACGCGCACGCAGCCAGAGGCCGGCGGGCCGGATCGGTTCAGACGGGACTGGTAATTAAAGCGCAAAGGCTATGCACACTTTTTAAATAAAAGATCAAATGTTTTTTGCACTCTTTTTTTTATCACGTTACGCAATATTAAGCAAAAATGACCAAAAAAAGACCAAACGGCCTCTCCCACCTAACATGTTTATCGGAAAACACCCTTTGAAGAAGCCAATATCTGATCCGCATTGACATGTTGAGCCATGCTGAAGAAGACATGGTTAAGTTTAATAGCTTATACATTCTAGCATGTACATGGCTGTCGAGTGTGTGATGAAGCAACACTTCCTCTCTGAGGTAAAATTGATTTTATTTTCTCATCCACCCTGGGAGAGTAGATTCATGTAAAGCTGCAAAGCTCCTCCATTGACTCCCTGACTTCTGCTGCTCGCCTGCGCCTGATTGGTAGCCTCTTTAGAGACTTGGACTTGTGGAACGCAATGATGGAATGATGATGAGAAGCCGGCCATAAAAACTGTTACACAGTGTTGGATTATATCGCTCATATGTACAGACACACACGCTCCAAACCCCTTACGGGTGCCTCTTTAAACCCACCAACAGGTTCATAAAATACCCTGAGGCTTTAATATACCAAGACTTATGGAAAAAGCATCTAATAATGTACGTTAGCAGACAGAACATTCAGCGGCTAAGTTCATTGGTTCTGCTGTTTTAGTCTGACCTTTGACATGCAAATTTAAATTTGCTAAAAGAATATGTGCCAAAATACATCACAACGCGGACCGTGAGGGCGGCACCGCAACGACTTCCGGACGGGAGGTTTTCCTCCACCAACAGTAGGGAACAAAGGACTCTTTACCTCCAGGTAGGCTGATGGGGCCGCAGCCTTTGCCGTCGGGGTCTTCCTCGACGATGAAGATGCTCTTCTTGCAGAGCCTCCAAAGGCCAAAGTGGGCGGCCTCGCAGGTCGCATTCAGCTTCTCCACCCGGGGGCTGAGCACCGCCCAATGGTCCGTCACCACCGCCGCCAGCATGGACGACATTCCCACCAAGATCACCACGGACGTGATCTTCACCCTGGTCACCTGCTCCTCAAACATGTTGCTGCTCGACGTGTGTGTGTGTAGATGAAGGGTGCGTAGCCGTATGGGGTGTGTAGGACAGTCAAAGGTTGTCTTATTTGTCTTTAGATCCTCGTTGTGTGCAGCTAGACGCCACTCGAGATGATCTCTCCTCTCTCCCGCTCTCCTGTCCACACCTCGTTCTTTCTCTTTCTGTGCCTTGTGCCTTGTGGTTGTTGAAATGGGGCCAGATAACAGCGCCCTAGTTTCTAGCTCTCTCCTCGCTTCCTCTCCCTCCCAGGTTGCCTTCCGTGAGCTGAGGCCATTCGGGCCGCGGGATGAAGATGTCCGGCGGGTTTGTTTACACCTTTCGCACCTTTTGAGCCACCATTCTGACGTCGTCGAGAGTCGGGTCACGATCAGACGCTTTCATTTAAAAGTCGATTGATTGCGAGCGTGTGCCAGTTTCTAAAACTCCTAAAAGAGGTTTGATGTTTTGACTGCTATTCAAATTCTGCCGTTACGTATCTGTCATTCATCAGATGGTTTTATTCAGTTTTATTAGTCTTATTCAGTCTGTTTGCAGCTGAATGGTCTCTGGCGCTGTGTGTCAGGGGGGACTCCTAGACAGGGGGAGGGGAGGGGGGTCCTCTATTAGTTGTCATCTGAATGAGCTGATCTAATTACTCAGCCAATCAGCAGTTGAGGCGTGAGGCAGCGGTCCCACTTGGTGCCAACAGTTGATCTAGATTTCTGATCTAGAAAGACAGAAAAAGGGCTTCGGCATCGGAGTTATAAAATTTGACATTCAATTTTGTAAGTTGTTTAACGACATTGACTAGACACACACACACACGTTTAAGAAGGCCTTCACTAAAAAACACAGTTTGAAAAAAAAACACTAATAACCTGATACCTCTCAAAGGCACAATCAACCTCTTCCCTGTGAAAGACTTGAGTAAATTAGCGTGCTTTTTATAAACCGCTGCCCCACTTCAGTAAGGATTCTGGCCCATTTTCAGCCCTGAAAACACCCACAGAGCCCTGGGTTTTAACACAGTAAACGGGAAGCCATGAACAGCAAGAACAGGCGGTAAGGAGCGAGAGAGGAACACAGCCTGTCTGATGCACCACACTTTTTTAGAAAGTGTATATGAGGTGAGACCAAAGTGCTCCCTTTAGTCGCAAACTGAACCGGGAAATTCATCATAAAAGAGAAATCATCTCACGCGCTGCATCAAAAAAAAAAAAAAAAGAAAGAAAAGAAATTCAATACCACAGTGTTGCTCGAGGAGAAGGAAGAGACATTTGTGTTCATTATCATGTTCCACCTGGAAGCGTTCGCAAACAAAACGGCCTCTTTCCCCCCCAGAGGAGGCCGGCAGTGAGAGCCGCAGCACGTCTCCGGGTGTGTAATAACAGTGTCTGTCGGTGACCCCTCTGACCTGCTTCATCTGCTCGCGGCCCCCCCGGGGACCAAACACCTCGCCACTGAGGAGGTATCCCGGCAACAGCCGGCGACGCGGATGACTGTCATCCACCATGCATGTTCGCAGCAGGGACGAGAAACAGAAAATGAAAAATGAATGATATAGCGTTTAGACAAAGTCACTTCTAAAAGCCTCGGTGATCAGATTCCAGCTTTACTATCTGAGGTTTTTTATTAAACAACCTTAACAGTTGGCTAATTTTACCCACTACGAAATGGACTGCGCAGAGGGACCTGCCTACATATTCGTCTGCTAATGACAGGCCGCATTACTCAAGCTAAATTAGATTGTCCCGAGGCCACGAAGGGTCCGTGTTAAAAATTGTTTCTGAAACAGCGGCGTCGGTTGCCACACATGACGCCTTCCTCGCTCATTCGACCTGAAGCCGTGGCCATCGATCAACAGGAAGCCGAGGTCGGCCGATGACAGTGAGAGTTAATGAGCCCGAACTGAGGAAAAAATTAATTAGGTGGAAATTAGAAAGGGCCGATGTGGCGGTTTAATTGCAACATCAAATTTTACTATCGAAACATAATTTCCCTTGCTAGATAAACAGCAAACTAAATTGAAATCCCACCAGCATAATTACACATATCAGAAAAGCGGATGTAGATGTTTTTTTTTATAAGTCAAAGCATTTTATTACTTTAAATAGAGGGTTCTCTGAATTCAGAGCTTTTTCAGCTGTGCAATGAAAATATGCAGTTGGTAATATTCAGATTTTCCTTGCAGGTTCATAGTTTTATTTGCCAAACAAAACCTTTGACAAAGCAGTGACATACACTGCCTTGAGAGAAAAAAAATAGGTAGGTTTGATTATTTCTGATTGGATCGGCTCTGCAATCTGCATCGGTTTCTGAACCACAGTGACGGCATATTAACACTTTGATTTAAAAGTGCTGCCATCGACACGATTGCTGAATGATTTATTGACTGATTTACAACACAGAGACTCTGAGACTGAGGAGGCTAATGGCTCATTCAAAGAGGACAATGACTCAGTCTTATGCAACAGTACATTCAGGACAGAGAAGGTCAGCCAAAGAAATCCGAATGACTCGCTGTAATCAAAGGTTTTCAATGGAAATCAAGCTTTTCTGAGATGAATACCTTCATTCACATGGGTTTCTATACAGTTACTGTATAGCTGTATCAGTATTCTCTTATATACTGACACATATATTACAAAATATTGGATGGATTCGAAGGATTTTTTTCCAGACATTTTGGACGAACATCTAATGAAATTCAGTTTTTTACCAATATCCGACCAAATAACTGCAAAAACAGACTACATCTAAATTTAACATTGTAAATATTAAACTCGGAAAACATCAACAAGTCACAGTATGATGTCACAGACCCGCTGGCATCGCGGTAGTATTGTTTAAAAGAAAGACCCACTAGAGAACAACAGATAATCCTGATATAGTTTATTTATCTATTTACAGTATTTCTTGGGTTGCAACCAAAAAAAAAGAAAATCATTGTTACAATAAAAGCAGAAAATACAGGAAATTTTGAATAAAATAAAAAAACAAAGGCACTCTCCTATCCAATACTAAAAGAAAACACTTTGACAGGAGGGATGTTCTTGAAACCAGAAATGGAATCATTTTTTAATCGCTAGAACAAGTCTTTTCTGTGGATTTCTTTTGGTGTACAAGTCAGCAAATTAGTTTATCGCTAATTCCTTGGAAGAAATATTGAGAGTTTGCTTACTTCACAACGATAGTAAGCCTTGAATAGAAAAAAGCACACAATGTAAAGTACGGCTGTGCTTACACATGGGAAATATAGCTTTGTTTCCTACAGATACTCACTATACTTCACCTCACAGAACATTCAATACATTGACCTTAAACAGTGTGTGTTTGCCTGAATATGTTTGAGACATTTGTTCAGTAAAACGCTTTGAATGCTGTGTTGCACATTCAATGTTATTTTTGTACTTTTATATACAACTTGACATTACAAACAAATACATTTGGGGTTTTTTTTCACCAAATTGTACTTTGAAAGTGTTGGAACGGATCACGTTGGTGGCTTTGTGTTACATGAGCTTAGCCGAGGATATGAAGGTTTTTGTCCAATGGGATTTCAAGCACACTAAATACAATCAAATACGCCTGTGTTTGAGTAAGTTCGTTTGCAAAACCATAACCGACTGAATAGCCCTGAGACTGACAATCACACACACACACACACCAGCTCAAGCAAACAAATAAATACAATTATGGCATTTTCTTTTCTCAAATCTTTTTCACAAGGTTTATTTTCATCCCTGGTCCATTTCCCAGCACTGTCACAAATTAGGGAGGGGGCTCAATAGTGTCCAACCAGCAAGAACGAGACAGTATTTCCTGAGAGAACTAAAAGAAAAAGCAGTGACAGACAAGCAGGACGACAGTACACACAGACACACACACACACACACACACACACACACACACCCCTCACATCTTTACGGATGCGGTCGCAGACAGCTCCCCCTGCATCTGTCCGGGTCCAGCGGGAGGAAACAGCCGGGTGGACTCGGCGACGGAGAGACGGCTGTGATCCCTCATCCGATCGAGCGCTGAGGACGTTTTTTCTTTCGGAGCAAAAAGAAGTCCTGACCTGTAGCGTTTTCACAGTTCCGAGCAGCGTCCCCTCTTGGTCAGCTGCCCGTCCGTCGTGAGGGGAACACACACACCAATCAGGTGCGCTGTGACAAAAGGACGGCCGGCTGACATGGATGCAAAGGAAAAGGGGGGGGGCCATTGAAAAAAAGTGCTCGGCTGGGAGAGCAGACAAGTTTCGACTGACAAACGTCAGAGAAGAATAACGATGAGGCGGCGAGAGAGTTTTGAGGGTCGACTCGTACGTACCAACAACAAACACTGGACGCTCAATACATCACAACTCAGCAAGTCAACCGTTGAACAATGACTCCTAAACTACACTCAGATGGAGTTTGTTGTAAAGGCCGTACATCAGAGATACAGAGAGAGGGACAGTTGTCTCTTATAAACCTTTGATTAGAGTATAAGGCAAGACCAAACTGGTTTTGGGAATCCAACAAAAACTTGGGGTGACAGTTTATCTACATACATACAAATGGAACACTTTCAAGTTGAATAGTACATTTCATCTAGCACCTTGATCAATCTTTTTCAGGTTGATTTATACTGATTGGCGCATCTCAACATGTCCCGCCCACAATGTTTAGTGACCACTCCACACAGAACTGTCAATCAGCTCCAGCAGATGCAAAGATCTGCTTTGATGATTTCTAAAAGTAGATAAATGGTTCTCAGGTCTTGTTAACTGGCTCATCTTTCGTCCAGCTGAGCGTCCTCTCTCTCCTCCTTCCAGGCCCTTTCAAAAAAGCCAGTCTCTTCCAAAATCTCCAACAGATCAGCCCGCGCTCATCGCTTCGCGTTCCTCCGCCTGCAGGAGGACCCCGGCCCCGCGGCCCTCACACCGGCGTGGTCCTGCGATTCCCCCCGTCCTTCGAGTCGCTGGGGAAACAGTTGTGCACCTGGAGGAACTCGGCGGCCGCCTCGTGCTCGGGGCTGTACGCGTTCTCCGCCCCGCTGTCCCTCGCCAAGGCGTACATGGACAGCTCGTCCAGGGGCCCGCCGGACGACGGCATCCCCTTCAGTCCGGCCACCGGCGAGTTCTCCCGCGACGCCTCCGTCGAGTGGGAGCTGGTCCGCCGGCGGTACCGGAAGCTGGGTATCCTGGAGTACGGGGAGGAGGAGGAGAGCGAGCGGATGAACTCGCGCCGCGCCCTCCAGCGGACTTCCTTGTTCTTCTCGATGTAGATGTTGATGGCGAGGACGGCGACCGTTTCGGCCACGATGAAGGAGAGGGCGCCAAAGTAGAAGGACCAGCCGTACGCGTAGGTGTACTTGCGGTCGTCGTCACGCTTGTCACTGGGGTCTCCGGCATTGCTGGAGATGTAGACGATGATGCCAATGATGTTGCTCAGACCTGAGAAACAGAAACACGCAGAATTGATGGCGGGGGGAGAAATAAAAGACAAAAAGGGAAAATGTTACAACCAGTAATCTAGAATCTAAAAACGTCATCACCACCGAGAGCCTTAAACAACACTGGTCCTCATCACCTGCGAGTGATGAATGGAGATCTCGACCTTTATCGTTGGGGGATGAAGTTCATCTGCATGATTGCATCGACTTTGACGGAGTGCCAAACGTTATCACAGGCGCCAGATGAAGCCGCCTTTTTTCTTTTCATTATGAAACCTGACGAACTCTCAAACAATCGCTGGGAGCGAGACTCACCTGCAGCCACAAAGAGAATGCCGGCGCTGAGCAGGACGTTGTTGGTCTTGTTGTAGACTCGGCCCACGCCGACGCACAACCCGCCAAGCATCAGCAGGACGGTGCTGAGGATGGGGAACACGCTGGAGGCCCGGACTATACCTGCAGGGGCGACGGGGGAAGGACGTGACATGATTAATAACTTGGTAAAACGTTTTTGACACAATTCATTAAGCAATATATGACAGTCAAGGGACTGGTTGACGAAAGATGGATAGTTAATGAATCAATCCATCACCCATTGGATTAGATTGGGAAGCAATTCAGAGAGATCAAAATTCAACAAAATTCAATTCAACAAAAAGAGTTTGTGGAATTTTTTTTAAAAGAAAATCTCGAAATGATTTTCATTTTGTGGAGCTCTGATCGATCTATTTCATCATTTATGCTTTGAACCCGGCAGCCCTGAACCTGTTCAAAGTCTGTCTCACTGAAAGCCTTCCTCCTGCGTTTGATCGATCTCTGTATAAAAAAGTATTTGCTGTCGAGGAAGAAAAAGACGCTGAAGGAAAGGGGACTTTCTGCATGCTCTTAAAATTAAAGGAAAGATAAAGAGCAGACAAAGAGGACTCACGCAGCAAGTATTCAGAGCTGTCTGTGTCATAGTCGTTGTCATCGGGGAAATGGTTGATTCTGTAACAGCTGCCTTGATTGATTCCTGCAAAACAGAAAAGGGAGTCTCCATGTTAGAGATGAAAAACAGTCCCCGAGATGCTATAAAAGGTCTGACTCGCAGCATGTGATGTGTTGGAGGACTGCTCATACAACAAACAGGAAACTGGAATATTGGAATTGATGTTCTTTTGGGGCAAGCTGAAGGTGCAGATTTATTTGATACTCGGGGGATTGACTTTTGATGTGAATCCATGCAGGATTCTGCAGGTGGTTTCGTTTGGTTAAAGGATGAGTCAGACAGAGACACCTGGCAACCCGTCTAATGCAACAAGACGCCTTCATGCTCTAGTCTCTAATGAAAGATGAAGTGACGGGAAATCAGTTATCGGAAGAAGATCATACGATAAGATTAAGATTATAATGGAGCACTTAAGTGCTTCTCCGCGAGACAAATTAAATAACAACAACAAGCTCAGACTCAGAAAGTCTTATTTCCTCAGGCAGGTCGTTCCAGGTCGCTGAATCTCGGCCAATTACGGTTATTTTTCCTGACTTCACACTGCTGCTTACTTTAACTTAACACCGTAGTCTGACAGGGTTATTTATAGAACTGTAAATATGACAACTGAAAAGTAATGACGTGTTCGTACCAGTGTTTGTACCCTCATTATACAGAACCTTTCCTAGCGTTTGTTGAATGTAGCACTCCAACAAAACATTTTCCTTTGGATGAACTCATGCACCTCTGCATGCTTTTCAACAATCGAAGAAAACTACACCGGTGACCAGACGCGGATTGTTGTTCGTAGCTCCCGCTCTCCGCCGGGAATCCCGCATGCTAAAGATCACGGCTCAGTGCGCCTCATATTGTAGGAAGAAAGCCGGCGTGAGGAGGGGTGCGTGTTTTTCGGGGGATCAGCTTATCCGGTGGCGGGATTGTGATTGCGTTGCCCTGCGGGATTTGGTGGCTGGTGGCGCGCGTCCATATCCAGCTGAGGTGGATGGTTGAGTGGCGGAGGGAACAAGAAGCCAATTTGGAAAAGAAGAAGGCCGTGTGGAGGAAGCTCTTAATGCAGAGAGCGGAGAGGAGACGGAGAGAGAAGCATGTAGCTGTAAGTGAGAAGGATAATAAAAAAACACCTTGTCTAGAGACAGAGGTTGGGGGTTAATGGATGTGTTCAGTGCAGCGGTGGCTTTTTGGCTCTTTCACCGTTTGGGGGAGAATGACCTCACCGCTTTTGTTTGCATCTCAGAGAAGGTGACAGACAGGGAACCATTGGCTATGGTTACTGTTGCTATGCACGGTTCTCACACAGCAAAAGAAATGTTTGAACCAAAAAGCAGAAAAACTGATGACCGAAACAATCCGGGAACAAAAAAGAAATGGTACTAAAGACAGACTATAAAGGGGGTGAATGCAGAGTGATACAGATCAGAACACGGCAGACAATGAAAATGGTGGAAAAACACGGCTTCATTCGGGTGACCCTGTTTGGCTGCTTCAACCTATTATTTTCAAAGTGCACGTGCTGTTCATGAACGATGGTAATGAAAGCCAGACAAAGGGTGCCCGGGTTGGGCAGACACATTTTTAAATAATTTCTTACGTTGCGTTGCCGGTTTTGGGAGTGATGAAAAGAGAGGAAACCCCCCTCCACACTCGATAAATGAAAAGTGTCTCTCTCACTCGAGCGCCATGCACATTGCCTCACGTTAAGGAACACGCGACGATTGGACAACCACTGCTTGGGAGAAAGAGCGAGGAGTTTAGCGAACAGTCAACAGGCCGAACATAGAAAGTCACTTTTTATCCCTAAAAGCCCAACGGGCCGCAGAGATTAGAGCCGACCTAATGTCAACCATTCAATTAAGGGACTGTGCTTTCTGCCGACAGACACCTGTCAACTCTATTTCTAAGGGTCAACAGTACATCGTCGTCTGTGCATCAGCTTTTATCGGCGAGCTTGTTTCCATTAACTAGGTCCGCTGCTTAATAAGGGACATCAAATTAATTAGCGTCAAATCAGTCGGTGGGAATTGGAGCACAAGTTTCTGCGTCTGGTGGCTGATCGAAAAAAGATCCGTGGTATTTTACGCAGCGATGTGAAAAAGTCCTGTGAAGAAAGAAAAAAAAAACATCTGGCTCTTTTGGTTGGATCAAGAACCGTGAAGATACCGAAAACACCGAATGAGCTGCAGCACCAGAGCGTGTAGCTGAAAAATACATTTTTCAGTCTGAACACAGGATGCTATTAATTTGGACTTGCACCCAATGACCAGACCCCAGCCTGCCTGACGCCTCGGTCAGGTCTCCTGTGTTTGAGTGTGTGCGTGCGTGTGTGTGATGAAAAATGGTAGAAATACAACGCAGCGGCTTGGTAATCTGATTATCAGCAGAGGCCTTCGAGGCTTGTGATTTATGAGTGACAGTTTCCAGCTCAAAGAATGAATACTGACGAGCGAGGAGGGGGATGGGAGGACGGGGGGGCGGAGACTCAGCGCGGGACGAAGGTAAAAGGAAATGAAACAACAAAAGCGCAGTGGGCAGAGGAATGGTGGGGATGCAATAAAGATATGGGAGGCCACATCAAAGGGGGAATCAGACGGAGCGGCGCACCAATGGACACGGCGAGAGTGATAAAAGGACAAAATGTGTTTTCAAATGTTGTGCGGTAAAAAGTATGACGGAGATTTGTGTGATGTAAAGTCTATAAAAAAAAAACTAAAAGGACAATATAGAGACAGAGCGATTTGTACAAAAAGCCGGCGATCCACTAATTGGTTGCCGACTGTGGTGGGACAAATTGATTATCAATCTTACACAGTCAACACGTGACATGGGAAGTAAAGGGTTCCTTGGACCTGGCTGGATGCCTGCTGGGCATCTTCTCCATGGCAACCCATCATCCCTTAAGGCTTGATCATCACATTTACATAAACAATCTCAACGCCTTGACAAGCCCCAATCACCCTCGACAGTTTATGACCCCCTAAACAAACACATGTGAGCATTTTGACAACACGCACGCACAATGTGTAGTGGGAGCAGCTGCGATGCCACAGGCAACTGGAAGATGTACGTCTTCATTATTTTTGAATTAGCACTGCCAATATGGGAGTTGTCTCCTTGGAATACACCAATAGCATTGTCTGAACTCCCAACCGTGACGACGAGCTCAGTGTGTCACATGACCCCCACCGTTTCAGTTTACAAGCCCCAGTAGCTCTGCGAATATATTGACGAGAAAGCTAATCGAAAGTGATATGAATACTGTATTTCTGCAGAACTGTGCAGATTACAGTGGGAGACTTTCAGCTTCACATAAAAGATCTACAGCGAAACACGAGCAGCCCGTGCGACGTTCTGCTGAGTTCTTTTCCTCGATGCTTGGCGGAGAACGTCAGCACTAAACGGATGACAGCATTGCTACTAGGGCTTGACATCGAAGGCACAGACGAGTCACTAAATTGACACATGCAATTAATACTTTGGGACCAGGGAATTCCAGAATGGAGTACAAAAGCCACTCCAAATTTCAGACCAAGTTGGACGGTTTATTAATCTGTCAGCAGGCAGCGATTTTGTCAAACGCAGGTCTGCTTGTGTCACGGCTCTCCTGCATTTTCCTCCCCCGCCATGTTTGCACCGCACTCAATATTTTCCATATGATTGAAACCTATTGTCTTAAAACAAGGAGGACAGTGTCTCTTAACAATAATGTATAACAGAAATTACATTTTTGTAGGGATATATAGTGATACAACGCCAGGGGATATATCCCTGTTGCAAATAAATGTAATCAATCCAAAACAACTCTCAAGTGTTTTTTTTTTCGCAATTTCAGAACCAGTCCCAAGACATTCAATTAATTTACTTTGAGTTTTGCAAAGAAAATGTTCCCAGGGGGAGGTGGATGGTTAAGGGGTTTGAGAGCAATGAAGAATGAGGAATAATCTCTTTACAACAGTGTTTCCAGTAAATGTAAAGCTACCACAAGCAGCAGGAAGCCTACAGCTGAGGACAAAGACTGCAGATGGGGAGGACAGCTTGAAGGTAACCACATCTGTCTACCAGCATTGTCATGCTAAGCTAAGCTAAATGACTGCAAACAGGAGCTTTGTAATTAGAGTGGTATGGACCGTCCCTTTGGACAAGAAAGCAAAATTTGTGTGTTTCCCAAAATGGAACAGTTTTGCCAAAAGGTTCCCTTTTTGCGAATATCTATTGACATATAATTCAATAAAAAAAACACATTAAAGGCATACAAAATGAAAAGGGGGGAGGGAGATTGAGAATATTCATGAGCTTCGATAATAAAAGTGGAATGAAGCTGATAAAAGAAAGATGAGGAAGAAGGAGCAGTCTGAAAAGAGATGGGGAGAGAGCGCACAGCGAGCAGAGGGGAGGGCGACGGCGTGGAAGTGGGGGCCTGCTGGCTGATTCGTGCCCCCGCTCAGCTCCTCGGTTGTTTAATTACAGACTGGTGGAGCACAGTGGGAATGACGGAGTGAACCTCCCACTTCAACCCTCCACGTCCACCGCGCCCCGTGCCTCGCCACGCACACCAACTCATCGCAAGTCGGCGTGTTTACCGTAAATATGTACCTGCTAATTGGATTGTTGCTCATCCTCACAATTAGTTTAATTTACCCAAGTCACACTACGAGGAACGAGCTTCCGGTGCGATACAGACTCGCGCAATCGATGCCGGTATCACAACGTGCACGTGGGCAAACAAACAAATTCAAAATAAACAGATGTTTGGAATTGCACAAAGCGAAGGTCATAGCGCTGACCTCACAGCAATGGAGCCTCGCGCAATGTGCTCCCGCCCGCTCCTTAAATGTCACGGAGGCCCCTCGGGAGAGCGGCCGACGCCTGCTGAGCACGCAGGGCGACTAGAATCACAACAACACACTCATTAAAGGGTGCTGCTGAGCGGCTGCTATACGTCTGATACAGCGGCGAGCTGTCGCTGAGAGAAAGACGCGTTGTCGCCGCAATCTGTCCCCACAACCCCCCCCCCAAAAAAAAACGTGGAGAGGTTTTCCCCAGAAGATGTGACAGACACAGACTCGTCCCCGTCGATAAACCCAGTGGGCTTCGCCAACACGACCGGATGGGGTGTGTGTTGCTTTGTGTGTGTCTGTGTGTGTGTGTGTGTGTGTGTGTGTGTGTGTGTGTGTGTGTGTGTGTGTTTGCGGGGGGTTTCATCTTCTTGCCTTGTTTTCTCCACTATACTTTGGAGTCTCCATGACAACAGAGTCACCGTGTATTTTTAAGCAGAGGCACAACTATTAGCACAGGAGGGATTTATATGACAGACTGGCCTTTGATTGTGCAAATTATGGATTCAAAACACAAGTCTCTTGTGTCATTAATCTAGAAGTGCAACGTACTGATGGGAAATCACCCTTGACATTATCGTTGGCTGGCATTTATTGTATTTTAATTTGTTTGGGGGTCTTAGAGGATGTAGGTATTATATTATTTCACTGTGCAGTGTGTTCACATTGAAGTCGGGGCTATCAGCTAAGCAGGGCTCTCCGGGATGTGCCTCCCGGGTCTAAAGCATCCATCTTCCCCCCCCCAGGACAAGCAGCCGCTGTTTAATCATTGATGACTGCTCCCTGTATGTGGGGCCTGATGACATTAAGCCAGACAGGGAATGAAGGAGGAAAAATGCACAGAATATACTGAAAGAAACCTGAGATTTAAACAGACTTCTGCAAAAGGTAAAGCATGATACTGTCAGGCAAAACAGATAAAGTCCAGACACAGATAATAATAATAACAAAAGCTGTGAGTAAACAAAAGATGCATGAAAGAACAAACGTTTCTGTTTCCATCTGCTGTGAGAAGATGCTGGCTGCAACAATGCTCCAGAAACAGAAGTCAGAGTGTCACGTTTCACACAGCGATGTGGATACTTCCTCCTTAATGTACATTTCTCTGTGTTTCTGGAGCTACGGGCAAATGCTTTCTGTGTTCTCAAGACAAAATCCTGTTCATACAGATAGAGTTTCACATCACAGCCACTTAGTGGCACGATCTCTATTTTCGAGGCATAACAAAAAGGTTTTACGGGGTCTTGGGGTTACATTTCGCCGGCTTGGCTCAAAACTGGTTCAAAACTTCTCTAAACCAATTGTTGAAGAAACGTGAGTCGTTATTTCTTCGCTGTAATTCATTCATGTTTTCATCCATGGGCGCATCGTGAAATGAAGAAAAGCATCCTGTCGGAGTCGAGGGGTGGCCGACTGACTCTGAAGGTATGACGTAACTGTAGGCACACCTCTCCAAACATCAAATGCGTAAAATGGTTTCAAAAACACTTTCCAACGAGAAGCAAATGCAAATGCAATGTGGATGTTCACTTCAAGTTCGGTTAAAAATGTATTTTATACTTGCTTGGACATGACGCGATCATCTATTTTTATATTGCCGTGCATGTTTCCATAGCAATTTCACGGATGTTGCCAAGCAACAGCGACGGATACAAAGACATAAATGAAAGTGGACAAAAAAGCACCACTTTTCCTGCCAGGCACCATATTTAATGTGAATGGGTTGAGACGCGCCGGCTTGGCATCGCCTCGCAGACTGTAACACAGCCGGTTTTATTGTGTGGGCTTATTGAACATTGCGATGTAACAGTTGGCCGGGAGCTGGAGTTGAGCGTTTTGTGGGAGACTGGCCGCTTGTTTATCTCCTCCTGCATTGGAGTTAAGTGCTTATTGAAGCTTTTCTCCATCTGACATACAACCTCTGAAAGTTGCTCCACGTGTTGATTATTTTTCCTGCCCGATTGAGATATTTTCCCTGCGTAAAGGGTATGCGTCTTTTTGCGCGCAAGGAGCATTGAAAGACTCCACCTTGTAAAAGACAGAAAAGAGAATTTGAACGGACATAAAATGGAAACTTGCAGTACTGTATATATGTTTAATTACCGTGAAGAGCCAAAGTGTGAGAGTAAGAGCCGACTTACCTTCAATGCAGCAGATTCTCCACAGCCCAGAGTGGGTGAGATCGCCCTTTTTGGTTTTGAGCTGTGACTGGGTCTCGTCTGTGGTGGCATTGGTGCTGTTGCAGATGTACGCCCGTGAATAGAGCCAGTAGTCCGTGCCGATGGCGATGGTCATCAAGCTGAAGGCAGCAAAAGCCCCCACGGTGGCCAGCAGGGTTTGAACCCCGCGCTCACACCAACCCATGGCGCTTCATGCTCGTCCACACTCTCACGGGTCCGGCATGCGCTCGCCGGAGCGCGTCAGGACGCGGAGGCTTCGGTCATACTTTCAGGTTTGGGGTGCGTCCGATCTCTCTGTTCTTCTCCTCGGAAAAAGTTGAGCCCGGTGAAAGAGCAAGCTGGAGTACTGTCTGAAACGCTCACCTGATGCTCAAAAACAACTAGTTACAGCTGTGACTGTGAGAGAACCTTATCCAGAGAGTCCATGATGGTTTGAAGCGCGCAACTGATCAATTGAGAGCACTTCGTTTGTCCATTTCCCCCTCTTTATCTTTATCTGTCTCAAAAGTCTTTTCTCCGCTTCCGACACGGACTGTGCCGCTGTCTAAAATCTACACGTCAGTGGCTCTAAAGTGAGACCCCACCCTCACCAAATCTGACCAATGGAGGTGCTGTTGATTAAGGAAGGAGCCAAAAGTCCATGTAACAATACAATTTGGAATTTAATATCAAATGCATTGGTGGAATATTTGACAAAATGTGAATTTGTCTCGACTGAGACATTTGGAAACTCTGCAGGGGCCAAGCTGCCACGTGGATGTGGGTCGGAGGGATACATAATGAGAGGTTTTGAAAGGTCCTGTGGTGCATGCCAAACAACCAACCCCTTGTAGAACAGAGCATTATAAAACAATTTGGTTTGGTGAGCTCGTGTTACCACATGGAACACCGTAAATCACTCAGGTTGATCTGATTTCCCAAGATCATGCAAGGAAAGGATGCTGAAAGGCAATATGATAGATTAGAGAGAAAGGCGAGTAAGGTGTGTCTCACTATGGAAAAGCAAAACAAAATAATAATGTTAAATGATTAACGTTCTTCCCTCCGCTGCGTATGCATGTGAACATGTGGTGGACTAATTGTTTTAATGAACATGCAAAAAGAAAACAGCTTGCATGCCAACCTGATTAGTGGCATGCTAAATTCAACTTTGAGCCAGATGTAAGGTTTCCCTTATTGGATATTGGTATCATTCCATTTCAGACATCTACACATGCTACACATGTTATTTTCTGCAAAAATGTTTATTTACCGAGTCAAATATTCTTAAAATCACCATCCATTGCTTGGGTTTGTTTCATACTATTTGACTAAATAGGCATGTAGTCCATTCTCACGTTATACACTATAAAGATATTTATAATATAGGAGTTTGAGAACTGTCGGCTGCAATGTGTGTATGTAGTGAAAGAATACGCCTGTTAAACCAGCCACATAAAAAATGTGACAGTTGAGTTATTATATTTTTTTCTTCTACGGCCGTTTCTTGAGATCGCTGATAAAAGCACCATTTCATTTTTATTTCCATTTTTTTTTTAAAATTTTATATTGACTGAGTGGTTTTGATTTAATGTGTCAATTTAAACCTGCTCCTCCGCTGACCGGCCGGTGGCGCCAACTCGCCACAGCGAGAGAAAAAGGGAAACGCTGGTAAAAGTACTCCGTGAACTCGAGTAAAAAAAAAAAAAGTCACAAGGAGACGACAGTGACGTCATGGCTGGATCATCCGGGTCCTCGCTCCACCGTCGCCATACTCTCAATGGTGCTCGCAGACTCTCGATGCGCATGCGCGTCACCGAAGTGTGACGTAGGTGTCTCCTCCTCGTTCGTTTACTGGGCCACATCTGAACAAAGGCCGGCCCCCTTTTTCATGAGGATTTCTCTGCCGCCATCGTTACTTTACGTGTAATCACGATTACTAAATTGGATTACGATACTTTTATTCTATTTCAAGACGTCGAAAACAGTCGAGACAATGTCCGAAATGGATGGCGATCCCCATGACAGCAGCGGCGAGACCAAATCGGCCATGCATACTTGGCGTTATCGCCACCATTTCACGTACAAGGCAGATCAAGGGAAGAATATCATCGTCCAGTGTAATCTATGTCTGCCGAGGGTTAATCTGCTGTCCACGTCGAAAACCTCCACGTCAAACCTAAAGAAGCATTTAGACGTAAGTAACGCGCGGTAGTCCTTAGTTGTGGCTTCCCGTGGCTGTAATGTTTACGTGTGAAAGAGGCAATGAATGAATACCTTGTGTTAAATGACGTTACATTGCAGCCGCATGTTGATGACCAACTCGTGGCGCTAGAGGCTTTTAAAAAAATGTTATACTAGGAAGAAAAAAAAGCAATCATTTTAGAAAACAGAATTCTGTTTTTTGCATGTCAAGTTTACAAACTAATGGGAACTCAGAACGCACAAACTGCACACCTCCCAACAACTAACATGAACCCCTGCGGGGGGCGTTTCGTCCTGCAGAGGACCCACTTGGGCTGTGAAGCCAGGCCTGATGTCAAGAGGGGGAGGAAGAAAGAGGAGCACAACGGCGAGGAGAGCCGGCACTGCCAGCTCAAGAAGCTGAAAGCGGAAATCATCTCCAAATGCATGACCCAGGCGAAGATCGACGAGCTGATTTTCAACTTCATCGTGGAGGACTGCCAGTCGTTTTACGTGCTGGAGCAGCCCGGCTTCAGGAAGCTGATTTCGGGCTTAACTGAGGGGCTGAAGTCCATGGACAGGGTGACCTTGTTCACAAAGGTGGACCAGGGTTTCTCCAGGATGCGGGAGGAGCTCATGGCGAAACTCGGCGGCATCCAGTACGTGTGCACCACGGCCGACATCTGGACGGCCAACAACAGGAGCTTCTTCGGCATGACCTGCCACTGGATCGACAGGCACTCCCTGGAGAGGAAGTCCGCCGCCCTGGGGTTCGCGCGGCTGCAGGGCCGCATCACGCACGACACCATCGCCGGGCGGATACACGACATCCACGTGGCGTACAACATCGACAGCAAGGTGCAGACCACGGTCACCGACAACGGCAGCCCCTTCGTCAGCGCCTTCAAGGAGTTCGCGGTGGACGGCCCGGAGAGCGACGACGACATCGGCTTCTACGAGAACGTGGGCGCCGTCCTGGAGGGCGAGCCGGAGCAGGACATGCTGCTCTTCCTGCCCACCGTGCAGCGCTGCGCCTCGCACACCCTGGAGCAGATCGTCACCGAGGACTTCTGGCAGGCGGTGTCGCAGGGGCCCATGTGCCAGTTGCACTACAGCACCATGGCCAAAGTGTACTCGCTGTGGAGCAAATGCCACCACCTCCAGGTGGGCATGGACGCGGCGGAGGAGATCGGGAAGATGGCCCTGGTCGTGCCCGCCGTCATCCGCTGGAATGTGGAGTACTGCGCCGTGCAGAAGATCGTCTCCCTCTCCGAGCGGGAGCTGACGGAGCTGTGCGCCCGCCTGGAGGTCGTGCGCCTGCAGGCGGAGGAGATGGCCTTCCTCAAAGAGTACGTGACCGTGTTTCACCCGCTCGCCTTTGCGCTCGAACTCTTCCAGGCGGAGCAGAAGTGCTACCTGGGCCTGGTCATCCCGACCGTGCTCAGCCTGAAGAACAAGCTCAACGAGCAGAAGGACTCGGCCAACTACTTCGGCGACGTCATCGGCGCCATCGTGGTGGCCATCGACGTGAGGTTCCAGGAGCTGTTCGCCAGCACGGAGGCCAAAATCGCGACGGCAACCACGCCGCAGTTTCGCCTGTGGTGGATGGCGGCCTCGGACCGGGAGGAGATGTGCGCCCTGCTGGCCACCGAGGCGTCCCAGATGGACCCCGGCAACATCCCCGAGGCAAACACCAGCCGCAACGTGTCCACCATCGAGTCCGAGGACGACTTCTTCAGCTACGGCTCGGCCAAGCCCACCGTCCAGATCCAGCAGCGGGGGGTGACGGAGGAGATCCGCAAGTACATCGAAGGGACGGGGAAGAGCCTGGAGTGCCTACAGGACTTCCCCAGGGTGAAGCAGCTTTTTTTAAAGTACAACACCACGCTGCCGTCCACGGCCCCCGTGCAGCGCCTCTTCAGTCAGAAGGGCAACCTGGTGACCTCGCAGAGGAACTTCCTGACCGACGACTACTTTGAACGCATTCAGCTCTTGAGGTACAACAGCCTCGTGTGCGCGCCGCTGGCCGAGTGAACGCGTGTATGGGCGAGGGGAGGCGGTCTCTTGCAATCAATCTACACTAACGACTGAAAAACCATTGAAAAATATTTTCTTTCAGACAATTTAGCCCGTTAACGTTGTGTTGATGTAGCTTGGTTGATAGGCATATCATGTATGTACCTCCCGACTGCTGAATGGCTTGATGAAGATGCATGAATTGACAATCATGGACAATGAGATTCGAGGACTGTAAACGCTAACGGAAGACTTTCTATCGGTGCTGTGGTTGTTTCGGAGAAGCCACCGGGCTGAACTGAAGTGATTTTTGTCTTTCAGTTCAGTTTGTTTTTTCTATGGATGCTCAATGAGAATGCATCTCCGGTTTGTATGTTTTATATCAAAGACAACAAGAGAACAGCCTTTTGGAGGGGGGGGGGGGGGGGGGGCTGGCTGTGTCTCGCTTTTTTTGTTGTTAGATTTTAAGTGAATTGACAGACACTGACCACAGTTTTTGAAAGAGGTTTGTGTTTTGTGTGCGAGGACGACGCAGCGCAGCAGAGAACCAGGTGCATTCGGGGGCCACGTGTCCACAGGGCCCGAGATGCTATCTTCCAGAGAGGATACGAGAGTACGAAACGCTCCTGGGATTGGCCTTTTCTTTTTTTCAACACCCTTTTCTGTATATATTCTATACGTCCCACTTTGCCTAACAGAGATTAAGGTGAAGGTTTAAAGCTCCTCTGCTGCGGCTGGCCCTCACATCTCTAAAGTGTGATTCGCTTGAGAGACGGGCTGTTGGGATTCTATTCAATCGCACATCAGCTGATGAGGGAAAACACAGCTTGAACTGCTGCTTGCAAGTGAAAGGACACAGAAAAAGGGCCGCTGACGCGAGGCGGTAGGATAGATATCGACCAGCTCACACCTGAGCAGGATGGTTTTAAATGAAAATTGCACATTGATCAACAGGTTAGTAAATAGGGGAATTAAACATGCTTAATGACTAATAAAATGATCAGGTTGGATGTGTTGGAAGATGAAAATTCTCCAGTGTCTTCTAGAAGTGTGCTTCATTTTTCACTTTTTTCATATTGGATTTACAAAATCATACTGGTCTGTTTCACTAAAACGTAAAAAGTTGTGCAAAGCCAATAAGGACTTACTGGGATGTTCCTTTTCTTTAAACAACCGAGAAACATAAACTTTCTAGAAAGGTCCCTTTAAGGTCTGAATGTCAAACGTTCTGCCATAAAGTAATCTGAAAAGGTGCAACGGATCAAAAAACCCTGAATTAAAAGAAACCAGCCGTCCATTTAAACGTACTTTGTTATCTCAACGTTTCAGTCCTCACACCTTCATCAAGGTTCACGTTCTACTGCAGGGACATCAGACAAGAACATTACGCAAGCTGCTTTAAATCTTTTAAAGGCCGCGTGAGAGACTTAATTGTTAAAAAAATGTCTTTGCCAATGTCCTTCGAGAGCACCACTGTTCAATGTGAACCACTTCTTTGTTATATTGGCGAACTCACAGCGCATGCTTTGCATTGTAGGAGCTCAGCATCGGGCTTGTTTGATCCGAATGCGCACGCACACCAGGTGGGGTTTCTTGGTTTTATTTTCATCGGTTCCCCTTAAAAATGTTGCATGCAAGAAATGTTCTAGACAAGATCCTTTAACAGCTAAAGAAATAACTTGTCACTGCCCTCTGGTGAAGGAACTATATTTCTAAAATGGTTTTGCTCACATATTTATCAAACTAATTTAATTAGAATATAATCTGATATATGGTCCCACCTGTCAAGTTCTTTTACAAAACCTTGGTTGAAAAATGAGCTTGCGATTCAACTTTAGAGATCAACCCATACTACCTTGGTATTTGCTTGAAAATCTTCCTTATGGTGGAAGTGTGCTCGTTTGCTGCAGCCGTCCAATGCTACACAGACAATTACAGCCTCAACAGCAAAATGTTAGGAAGGTTTTCTGAACACAGACATGTCAGTAAAAAGCTTTCTATTAATTACTCAAAATTAATTAATTACTAGCTTAATTACTAGCACAACCATGAATACAGAAACATATGTTTGATGGAGGTTCCTCCTTCACATTCAATAGAACTACATCCGGTTGTTTCTAGGGAGGCCTTTCATCATAGCTGGTGCATCTGAAAACGGTCATTGATGCTGTGTGCGCGAAGGGTTTAAACCATTGTATCTTGCTAAATTGTACAACGCAAAGCCAAAGAGTTAATATATTTTTAAGATGCATTTACTTTTGCGTTAGTCAAGAGGTTCCCTACCTTCCACTTGTAAGGTGGGACGAGGTACCAAACTTACGAGGTAATCAGCGGGGAAACAAAGTTATTGAACGACTATATATCATCTTCAAACTATACATGCAAATCCTGCCACCTGTTGGACACAGAGGTGAACTTCAGTCATTTACACCGTAGCATTCTTTTGAGGAAATGTGTTGTCAAATTAATTAAACAATCGAATCAAATAAGCCCCGGCTCAAAGGTTGATCCAAAGTGGAGGTTTTAATGATTTAAAATAAAACTGCAAAGTATTACCCATGAAAACACCTAGTAATACCTGTCACCACACATTTAGAACAGGATGTTAGGCACAGTGGGTGGAAAGTGTACAGAGTGTGTTACTTCTGTCAGTACCTTTGATTTAATCCGTCACCACGCCGTTGTCTTTAGTGTCCTCTCATGCTCCCCCCCTCGCAAAAATAGCCTTAGAATCGCCTTAATATACAAAAGCAACACGGCTGACACAAATACGTTACTTTAATCGGCAACCACAATGCTTCTACTGAGTCTGTCAGTTCAGTAATAAGTTACTGTAAGGGGGGGAGCATTAGGGGGTGTTCCAGACACGGCCGGGATATTGAAATATTCTAATGCCCTGCTCTCACTTTACTCGGCTTGGACGCCCTTCTGGTTTCTGGTCCTGTGCCGGCACCATTTACTTTAGATACAGCTTGGCAGGGCCGAAGTGGCCCAGGTTCTCACAGGCCTTGATCCAGCGCTGGACATTAGTGGGAGCGGACGAGGCGGAGGCGCTTTGCAGCACGCAGCAGTAGCAGGCAATGTCGGCTAGGGAGAACTCCGGCCCGGCCAGCCAGGGGTTGCGGCCCAGAGCGGCGTTAAGGGCCCGCAGGACAGTCGCCCGCTCCTTGGAACTGCCCTCGGCCAGCTGGAAGAAGGCTGTGTCCACCCAGCTGTCCACCAGTGTGGCAACAGCGGGGTCACTGGGGTAAGGAGACAGCAGCTTGAAGAGGAAGCGCGCCACGTTGGCCTCACCCTCGACGGGACACATGTTCTGGACGCTGAACTTCATCTGCAGTTTGGGGACTGGGAAATGTGCAAAAGGAACATGTTTTATCGAGGGGAAAGGCATTTAACCCATCATCAGTACATCAACATGTCAGTTATTGATAACGCAAACCGTAAGACATTACTTTTGAATACTAACGGGATTTATGTAATCTAAAACAGTCGGGGGAGGGGCGGGGGCATTTCATCAAAAACAATTGATCACGTTACAAAAAAACTAACTAACTTTTTGTACCAACAAAAATCTCCCCCTTAAAACATTCAGAGTAAAAAGCAGGGTCCCTCCCTAAGATTCTTGATGTTGGACTGCAATGGTTGGTTATGTGCAATTACTTGGGCAGAGCTTAAAGGCCTTTTTTCATAAGCTAACCAGCAACATAAAACATTCCAACTATCCAGCATTGTTGTGGAGCAGAGTTGAATAGTTATTCCAAATAGCCGAAGCATCCCTTCGTTGGATGTCGCTCATTCCCCTCCTGTTTCTACTGCGCCTCTAGAAGGACATCTGTTTCATATGAAGGCAAAGTGGCACTAGCATATGAAACTGGTTTAGAATCGTCATGCTGTCGGTTTTCATTTACTTCAAGTTTGCGAATTACCATCTTTCCATATGAGGGTGAAGCCCAGCTGGAACATCTGGCGGGCGTAGCTGTCTGGATGGCGTGGGCCGAGGCAGGACAGGAGCTGTGGCGGCACGCTGGATGCCGAGGAGTGGACGTGGACGGTAGAGAGAACCCGATAGCGCTGACACAGCACACTGTGGAGCACCAGCAGAGTGAGCGGAGGCTGCGCCGGGTTGGCGTTTATGACGATGTCTCGGAGAGCACCAAGATCCTTAAGACATAAAAGAAGAGAAGGTAAGTAAGTGAATCCTGTGTCTAGTCTATCTGGACCAATCCAGCGTGCACAAACAGGCTGCAATGAGTCAACACCATCATATGTGCTTCAAGGCGATTTCCAGAGTAAACCAGTTCTGTGTTGCGTGGTGTGATTAATCTAATGAGTTATGATGGGTGGAATCAGGAAAAGATCTAAGGAAAATAACCACAGAGAAAATAAAGTACAAGACAGCTCTGTCAGCACGGTTTCATGTAGGGTATCCCTTTTATATGCTAACGACGTTCATTATAAACACTGTGCAGCGTCCTGGATGCGAGGCTCACTAGTTTTAGGATCGTCACCTTTCCCAGAAGCGCGTCCAGGTCAGTGGTGCCTCTGAAGGTCGTGGAGGTGGGGCTTTGGGACGAGAGGCTGCTGCTGCTGCTGACTGTCAGGTCCAGATCAGCATCTGGGGTGGTCACCGTCTTGGCCAGGCCCTCCACAGCCGCTTTCAGCTCGTACAGCTTCCGCATGATCTCATCCTGCCGGGCCTCCAGAGCTTTGACTGCAGGTTCCACTTCACCATTCTGGGAGGACACAAGGAATTCGCTCGTTTAGGCTGAGGCCCCCAAATTTAACGGTGTAAGTTGTATTTTTACATTTTCATTTGTATAGCTGTAAATCGAGGTGTAGAGCGAGTAGGAAATGGCATGAAACAGAAATAACCCAAAAGACTAACGATAGAACACTGTATTTACGTTAAGTTAAGTAACGTCAATGATAGAGCCACTGGAATTACAGTTTAACTAACGTAACCTGTTAAGTAATTCATACAACAGCAATAGGCATAACAGACCTGTGTATTTAACCCACCCTGAGTGTTTAACAACAGGGGGCTTCGGTGGTAAGAGATGTCATCATCATCACTGAGGCTCATTATCACCGGCAGTGTCAACAAATACAGCAAAAGATGGACTATGAACATAATAAATAATGCATTCCTCTTTAATCGTCGGAAGAGTGGCAACTGTAAATATAACGTTAACGTTTGTTGCATCAGCCAGGAGGAGGCTCACTTTGCTAGGCTAAAGTAAGCTAATGCTAATACACAGAGAGAAAACAAATAGCTGGCAACCACGACCGATATTAACGCTAAACACGAGCTTAAAAAAGCAAGTTAAATACAAGCTAAGCAGCAAAAAAAATAATACATACATGAATAAAGATAAATCATCCGTGTCGAAATGAAAGCAGTTGAGTTACCTGAAGCGCGTGGACGTTCGGTACGGCGTACATGCAGGTCGGTAAGTCGGTCTTCACGTGACTCCCGCTGACGGGCTTTACCTGGTACATCGGCATGACGGAGGGCCGCTGGCGCTCAGCTGTCGTCTCAGACGAACCGTTTTACAATAAAACCCCGAACGCGGGCGTCTCGTGGCGGCCGCGGTGTTGACGGGCAGCAGCAGCGGGGGGCCACCGACGGTCACACAGGAAGAGGCCGCGTGACGTCACATCCGGGGAAAGTATAACGACGTGTATTTATGGTGGCGAGTAGCTTCATCCATTTGTTTTTCGGATTGGGCGTTAAAGGGATTTTTTTCTCTAAATGGTAAATAATACTCACACAGTGGAAAAATCCAGATTTACTCTTTTCCCGCTGCGGACGTCGCATCGCACGAGCACTAGAGTGCGCCACAGTGTCATTTTTCACTTCCCATCGTTGTGAATTGATTGAATTGCAATTTAAGCGGATGAATGACCTTAAAAATGACCCCATTAAAGCGGATTGATTCAATGATTATGATGCGATGTCATTTTTATTTTTTATGAGAATAGGTCATTCTAATATTATTTTGTAAGATTATTTTTCTTCTATTAAAGAGTATGAGACTATTTACATCATACCTGTTGACACATTCACTTTAATTATACATGTAATATTCTTTTTAGCAGGACTTTCTTTTACCAATATTTACAAAAGAATATCAGGGATGCAATCTTGTTTTTCATGCCACCCATGAAGCCCTTCAATATTTTCACTACAAATAGTTCAGTCCATAAACTTTAAGAAATATGTTTTTACTAAAATATATATATATATATTTATTTTTTTCACAGGAATAAAATATATTTTGGAAAGTTCTCCTTGTCAATTATTTCACAATAATCCATACCTATATATGTGATACGATTATTAAATATTTATATTAGAAATATACGTGCATACATGCAACCTTTGTTAAAAGCTTTTGTTTGAGCTTGCATGTGCACAATTCTGTGTGTGTTTGTATAACTATGACAATCCTCTAGTTAACGGTCTATAGTCACTTTCAGCACCAAGGGATATAAGTGAAGAATGAGTTGACATTTTTTCAGATCAAAATTGTTACAGTCTACCATGGCAGTTAATATGGAGTAGAGTTTTCTCCTTTTTGACTCGTAAAGTTTGTCGGCTTTCTGCATTTGTTTTCTTCTGTCTGCCCTGACATCAACGGCACTGTGCTCTCCTGGATTCAAATATGCAAAGCTTTTTTGGATATGACTCCTTCAAACTCAATTAGCTCATTCTCGTGTTATACAATCACAAAGGATGGAATCAAACCATATCGGATCTGTTGGCCAGAGTTAGACCTGAGAAAGAAACTGAGACTTGCGGGGGGAGCTGAAACCTGACAGTTCACAGTAGTTCTCTAAATCATGTAGGAACACGGGACGTGGAGTCTGTGCTGTCAGGCTGTGGAAAGCACGGGTGTAGGTGCCAAAGGCCTTGTAGTGCTGTCAGCTACTGTCTCACTGTGTCACTGCCGTGGATAAACAGTGTGAACCGATGCAATGAATACTTTACCTGGAGCTGCTTACGGTGCCTTGGATAAAATACACTTATTGGCATAAGATAATGGTTTCCACTCTTTTATATTTGTTTTAGATTAGATTATTTTAGCTGGAAGGCGAATCAGCGCCTCTAAAGTTCATTACATTAAATCTGGTTTGTTTAACTTAAAAAATCAACACATTATAACTTTTTAGGGGGTTGTGTGCCAAAGTATTTGTTGGCTGGAATTTATAATGCTTGGCAACAGTTTAGCGTCAAGGAATACTCCCAAGTTAAACAATGCTTTAAACTAGGCTTCTAAATGGTATGTGTTTCACAGGTTGAGTGTAGTTATTAAATCTTACTTACTTGAATAATAATAATATCAAAGTTAAGATAAAGTAAAGTGCATTAGGAGGGATGGGAATGAACCATCTTATCACTGCACATCTTCAGTCCACGCGTGTGCTGGGAAAGGACGATGTTGATACTTCAGGCCAGTTGTTGTTGGTCATTTGAACAGCTTCATGGAGATTAAAGGTCTTTACTCATTGTTTGTGTAACTTGAAAAGTATAATATCAAATGATCTACCAAAAAGAGACATTAACAGCAGAAGATGTTGTAAATGATTTACTGACAATAAACGTTTTACAATACACACTACATTTCAAGACGCAGACAGGAGCCTCTGAAGGCACCACGAGTGTAATGCACTTTTATAAAGTGTGTATGTTTCTTGGCCCTCCCCTCCTACCATGTAGGTTTGCTTCCACTATGGTCAAAGCGAGTCGGCCCGGGACTTTCGCCACCTCGCCTCCCTGAGCCTTCTCTTTTTGGAGAAGTCAGCAAAGTAACCGTCTACTTCTCCACGACAGCCATTACTCAGTCCGAGCGTGAGTCAGCACATGTGACGGCTGCGCGGGGGGGTTTAGGCAAGGTGTGGCTTTGAGTCGCCAACCTATGTCTCGTAAATATATTTAAACATGAATAAAACATGTATTAGGGGAAATACAAACAGTACGCTCAAGGCGGGCTGGAAATAGATTTCTCAGAACTTCCATGCACAAAGGTCCTGATGTATCAGGGGTCGTCATCGATATGTGCACGGCCTATCATTCATTAATGAAGGGAAGCTGCACGCAGACATCATAGGCAGAGGCTTAGGACTAATGCTTGTTGGCGAACAGAGGCAGTGCTGTCATCCCCTGCATTATGGATGGAGTTCTTGCACAGAGCTCACAAAGCCCATTCAGTCATCCTAAAGCTCCAGTTAAATCTTTCACGACGTTCCTCCCCGTTCAGACTATCGGGTGGCGACATCTCTGAGACCTTCCAGGCTCCAAACGACGGTGGAACCGATCTAAGTATGATCAGTGTTTGTTGCGTATCGCGGACGTCGGGAGGGTTTAACTTCCTTTTAATCGCGTTTGCTTGAGCACTTTGTGTTGGTCATCGGTTGAAGATGGGGTGCGCATTAAAGTTTCACACAGGCTTAATCAGTAAGGTGAGCCTGACACTCTTTTCTTGATATGAGTTTTGGTGACGATGACGAGAGCACAATCAATTATTGAAGAGACAAGCAGGCATGTGTCCATCTTCCACGGCCCATCCAGACCGATGTTAGCAGTCACCACAAAACATACCGGTGTAAAAGTAGTGAGGTAAAAGTAAGTCAACCGTGAGATTAACTTTGCAGGCTTACTTTATTTCTTGCTAATGCTTTGTTTGTTACCTAATGCTGACACTACTACTGCTACTGCAGTTACCACTACCCCTTCTACTATGCGCTGTACTACTGAATTCTGCCCACTTGAGGTTTCCATTGTATTTCTTTTAGAACTTCAATTGCTAGAATGCAAAATAACACCCTCATTGATCAAATAGATAGTGTAGAATGCATACTGGTTACAGTGCAAGGATTATACTCCATGTCCAAAGTGTGTATAGAGGTCGTCGTGGCGCAGGGGTTAGAGAAGGTGTGCTGGGAAGCACAATGTTGGTGGTTCAAGTCCAGGCTGCCCCATGTTCCATGTCGAAGTGTCCCTGAGCAAGACACCTAACCCCTAACTGCTCCCTGGGCCGAATGTGAAAAAGCCAAGGGTTTAAAGTGTAATGTAAGTCGCTTTGGATAAAAGTGTCTGCTAAATGACATGTGATGTAGTATTCCAATCCGATAATTATAATAACATCTACTTGGATTTACCTTAGACCTACTGCATGAAATTACACTTCAGAAAATAATGTCTGTTTTATTTTATTCCCATCAACAGAATGAATAGCTCGAAAAAGAACTCCTTCATTGTGGTTTCAGCCCTCGATGGACGACAGAGCTACAGTATCTTCTTGTGTAAGAATATCAAAACCTCTCCAGTGTCCATCCTGCAGTCCAATATGAGCATAATGTTGTTTTGTCATCTTGCTCATATTGTCAGCCCCTCAGGGCTGCTGGTCATCATTGGCCTGTCACAGCAGCTTTCCTAGAAAGAGACGTGGCTAAACGGACAGAGCTCGTCTCTCTCTCTTTCCCTCCCTCCGCCCTTGAGTCCAGGTAATCTGCTTGTCACATTATCTCATACTGACGTCCCACAGCAGCGCATCCAGCAGTCAGTGTCGGCCCGTTGGCTCACATTTCCTTCCTGTTGACCGCTCGCTTCTATTGACCTGCAGGGGTCACTGCTCCATTGTGTGTCCCATGGCTTGTGTTACCTACTGGCTTCCCCAACCTTGTCCCATTTTCAACCGTGTAACCCCCCCCCCCCCTCCGCCTCCCCCTCAACCCTCTCTGCCCCCCCCCACCCTCCCTCGCTTCCACCGCATGTCTGCAGAGATGACGGTCAGAAAACCGATAGCAGCAGATATGGATCCCTGGCGATGAAACCAATGCGGCCTCTGTGAATGAGTTTTTGTATCGACTGGCAACATTTTGTCTCTAAAAGTCTTTTGGTTCAGATTTCCAAACCTCGTTTCAGTCTGTTGAACATTTGATCCTATGTATTTTACAGTGTACACCAAATGTTCTCCAAACATAATCACAGCATTAATAAACCAGCAAACAACCATTAGCGTTGTAAACATTTAGTGGCGTAATGTCTACCTACGTATCCCTCCCTGTAAGTGTGTTGTTATCCAAGCTTTTCTTTACTTTGATCACATAACCCGCCGACCACGCATGCTTTTAGTGCCTGCGAGTGCAAGCAAGCATGTGAGCGCGGTTAGCTCACTGGACGCCGTGCTCATGCACGGCGGTTGCAGCTGATTACACCGGCTCGCTCTTTTCCTGTTGTTTGCGCCGTCAGTGTCGTTGGTTGCGAGCCGGCGACAACTAGCCGTCAACATTACATTACAGGTCATTTAGCTGACGCCAAAGTGACTTGCAATGCATTTATAACCCATGGCTTTTAGATTTTTGCCCAGGAAGCAATTAGGGGTTTGGTGTCTTGCTCAGGGACACTTTGACATGGGACATGCCAAAGCGCCAGCGCACCCTCTCTACCCCTGCGCCACATCGACCTGTTGACATGCTGTCGACCGCGTGGATTCCTTCGCTGTGAAATTTGGGTTGCGCGCTTTTAAGTCTCTACATTTTGGTCACATGGCAGCACTTTTAAATCACAAAACAAACCACGCAGATGATACATCTATTTTATGTGAATGATCAAATTGTACAGGTTAAATTGCAAATAAATTTAAACGGCCACATCACATTTATACCACCTCACAGGGACAGTGCAATGTATAATATAGGCAATATGGGCCCTGACTGAGTAGAGTAAACTATCATTATTAAAGCACACTTTCTGAATCAAGCAGCAGGTGCGAATACACATCCTGCGCTGGGAATACGACCTCATGTTAATATCAGGGTATGCCTGCCGGTTCTGAGTAGCAGGTGTCCGCTGTAATAGTCAGGTTCTCCCTGTAATATACAGGTAATTGAAAAGACACAAAGCTGGAACCGCTGCAGGAACGCATGGCGCTGCGTATTTTGCCGGCTCTAGTTGGTGGGTCAATAGTGAAGTAGTTGTTAATCTTAATCCCATGATTCCTGTAAATGCAGAGCATGAAAAAGCTATTTGAAGTCTCTTTAGTGGACGGCGCAGCTGTTCGATGGTCAGTCTTCTGTCTGGGACTTTGTCTGAGTGGAATCAGCTGATAGCTTTCCTGAGCTATGGTGGCAAACCTGGCGAAGGAGAAGATGCTGGGAGAACTTCCACAGCTATAAGACTGATGTGGGTTTATGTGCATTTACGGGAAGATGTGTGCTTCCATGGAGACTGAGTCTGTGTCTGATCTCATATTTGATTCTTGCGAATCCATTGGGATGTGTGTGTGTGTGTGTGTGTGTGTGGTAGTGTTGCTCTATCCTAAGACACACCCAGGTTCAGCTGGGTTTATTTACATAGCTGAGGTCAGGTGTCACTTGATCCAGCCGCGGTCACACTCAAGTGGTCATCAAGGTCACCTCCTCTGCTTTTTCCCTGTGCTAGCTCTATGAATCTATAAACTCACACACACACAGACACACTTCTACTGTATATACACACCTCGATCAGAAACCCTGGGTTGTCACTTATCATGTACATCACAATTGGTGACATTCAGTCTAATGTACTGCTGTGTTCGATAAGTGAAGATACAAAGACACCAGAATCAAAAGTAAATGTTGTGGGTGTGTCTGCTTGTGTGTTTGTTTTGTGCATGTGTGCATGGATGCATGGGTTGCCACTTAAAAGTTAATTAAACACTTATGAAATGATTCAACACTCGCTTGACCACCATAGTGTGCACGTTTCTTGCCATGCCACCGTGTGTCACCTGAAACTACATCTGAGACGACGTACAGAAACACACATAGATGTTGAATGGGAAACAAGGAAAAATGGACACACAGTTTGAATTTTATTGTTTTATTTTCTCAGTGATTTGATAAATTCAACATTTATTTGGGAAAAACAGCTATATGATATGTTTAAAACATATGAAAGACAAATCTGATCCTGGTGAAGCTGGATGAGTCTTGAAAAAAAGAGGTCGCGATCCAACAAGTTTCATCTATCCAGGTGGAAAATGATTGAATAAAACTAAGAGAGCCCTTGAAGTGGAGGAGGCGGGTTGAGGAGTGTCGGATCGACTTGGAGCCACAAGGTCCAGTTGTTTAGGACAACACCATGGCCTGGAACTCTGTGGGGGAGAGGACACAAGTATGTGTATTTCATATTTAATAACTAGACAGACATGACCTGCTATGTAAGTGCCACAACAACACTTGTCTAACAAACTAAAATCTAAAATCACAAAAGGTGTAAGAGGACTGGTGATGATAATGACTCTGATTAAACAACTGAAATCCATAACTGTCTCTCTTTAGAGCAACATTTCTGGAAATAAAATATGCTCATTCAATCTGCATTCTGTTTAATAAGGTTGAATGTGTAGCAGCACACATCCATGTCTGGCATCATGCATCGATTAGGAACCACTCACCATCTACTCCAATCTGGCCGTCGCCATCGTCATCGGCGGCACACAGGAACGCCTTTGTCTCCTTGTCGGTCAGGACGCGGGCCCCAGGGGTGAACCTCTGGAGGAAAAACCTGGAGAGAGACTTAGTGTTAGTGGGAACAAACGGACGCACAGCAAAAGCCACAAAGCGGGAACCCAAGAGAAGCAGTCCGTCCACTTCTGGTCTCTTATCGCGTCAGCCGCGAAAAGTTGTTTGAACTAACGATGGAGCGTCACACCCTTTTCGCTGCAGCAACATCATGAAACGTCTAATCTCTACTCCTGTTGCAGGATCATTTACATCCTGGGCACAACATGTAAATGCCCGGCGTGAACTGGCCGCTCACTCACTTGAGCTCTTCCTCCTCAATAAAACCGCTGGCATCGTTGTCCAGGATCCCGAAAACCTTCTTCACGTCCTGGGGGCTCTTCTTGGTGAGGCCACACAACTGGAAGAACTTCTTGGGGCAGAAGGAGTCTGGAGCTGAGGCAGGATATGGAAAGAGCCAGAGTCAGGATTTTACACATTTACTCGTTGGTTCAATAAACTATAATTAAGGCAAAGTCCCCATAACGTCAGCAAAACATCTCAGTTTAATTAGAGGCAACAAGGCAATGACTGATGTGGTATCATTAAGTGTGAGGTGAGATGCATATTATGGAGAAAAAGGAAATTGATCCTGAATCTGTCATTTATTCTTTCAAGGTTTAAATGGTACATTTATACAAATATTTGTCCTCCAGTTGTGATACTAACCGGATCGTATAAAGTCCATCCTTTGCTCGTGGCTTTGGCCCAATTGATGCTCAATAAATCTCTGGAACTTCTCATGACACTATGTTCCATTCTTTCCGTTGGTTGTCAAATATAACCAATATCAAAAATGATCCTATTGACAGAGCAAGCTGCTGCAGAGAGACTATAGAACTAAACAAAGGAAGAAAAAAGGGCTCAAACAAAGAGAGAAATAATGATATTGGTGGAAGACGATACCTTGGCAGTCCTTGATAGCACTGTCGATGGCATCAGCCGAAAGGATAGATGAGAGCGACATTTTATTCCTGTAGGAGGAACAACCACGTTTAATTATTAACATACAAAGCCGAGTACAGGAGACGTCCCTCTAACTTGACCGTGATGGAGAGTAAAATGTGTGCGGGTGTGAACGCTTACTCTGAGAGGTCAGTGACCACGAACGTCACCAAGGCACAGTAATCTTTCTCCCCCGTTAGATAAAGCCTTGCCCGTATTTAAAATTATTCAAATAACTTTTATGCATCCCAGTACGCCATTGTTCCACATGCCATCTAAAAAGCAGCCTCGGAAGTGCTCAGAATACACAGCGGCCGGAAAATCCCCATCTGCAAAGTCTTTCAAAGCGAACGAAAGTCAACTGCTTCCCATCTGAAGCGGCATCTCTGAATCCACACAGCAACTTACCGCGTTTCGGAGGTTCTCGGGCCGTTTGGTGATGCAGCAGAGAGGTAAGCAATGTGGTGAATGGCTGCACGTCAAGGCGGATTTATATAGGTCTCACTGTCGTGACAAAAGGGATTGCTTGAGTTACCTGTCTATGGATCAAATTCTGACTGCCCGCCCCTGATCCAATTTCCAAGCTAAGTAATTAACCTTTACTATTTATAACACCCCGGGCCGGAGAGGCCGGACCGTGGACATCTGTAGCACCCTTGGAAATAGCAAATTAAGATAAAAAAAAAAAACCCTTTTCTCTCCCCGTCCACCACTCCCTCCTCTCATCCCAGGGCCCCTCCTCCTCTCACCTCTAGAATTATACAGTACAGTAAATGCAGGGAGGCTGTAATGTACCTGCAATATCTCTTGCCTTTTCTCCCTCTCTTGCTGTTTCTGCCCCCCTCCACCTCCCCCACACACGCTTCCCCTTACCCCACCCTCACCCTTTCATGCAGATATCCTTTTTCAAGGCAGCAGTCCCCAAACGTGCACATCTGAGCCACATCCCGCTGCATTCATGCCCCTCTCATTACATTGGAGGTGAGTTATGAGAAATAAAATGTCTGCTGACGATGACATTTTCCATGGTGCATTCGTCTGCAGAGATGACCCTGCGTCTCGTGTTAATGCTGGGTCATGTGAGATTATTGAGTCAGCTGAGAGGTCCGCCCATTACACACTGACATGCACACTGACATTCTGCTGTTTTCACTTGTCATCTGAATGCACATAACAAAAAAGTAAAAGTGAAATAATAGTTGCTCAGACGCAGACAGAGTTTATTTTCCTCGTCACTGAATGTCAGGGACGCCGGGGCTCCACAACCTTCTCACTCTCTCAAAACCGACGTGGGGGACAACCTCCGCAAATCGCTTCGTCAACTGTGCTGATTAAGGGACTCGAGGTCACCCTCTACTGTCGATGTCCCATCCCTCCTCGGCGGTGTTGACGATGCATAATGTCCCACATATCCACCTATTGCATAACTGGAATATGGGTATAGCACTCTGAGTCACTAATTTCTACCGGAGTTTAAACACATTTTCTCACTTTGTTTTGTTTGTTTGACCGTCCAATTTATCCAGTTGAAAAAAGGTTGACTCCTCCGAGGGCATTCACGGCTCCCGGCAGACAAATGCAGGGGTCATTAAGCACAGAGGGGTGTGTTCACTGCAGTAGCACATGGAAAAAAAGGTTATTCATTGTCTATGATTTCTGAGTAAATGCAGCTGCTATGGCTGATGGAGGAGAACTTCCAGTTAGAAGAGGTAGCAGAAGAAGTAACTCAAAGGCCGACGTTGTAAGAGCAAACAATAACTCAGGTCCCACCGAGATTTGAACTCGGATCGCTGGATTCAGAGTCCAGAGTGCTAACCATTACACCATGGAACCGGTGAGGGGCTCGGGTGATTATTTCTGTTGGCATCTTGGAGTGAAGGTGCTGTTGTCAGCTACTAACTTGTGCACGTGTGCGCACTGTGTGTCCGCACGTGTGCGCACTGTGTGTCCACACGTGCTCTCTTGTTTTGTTTAATGCATCGGCAGCATCTTGTCGTCTTTCATTGTTAAATAAAAGGTTAGTATCTCAGGAATCAGGAATCAGCAAACCTTTATTGCCAAAATATGTCAAACATATAAGGAATTTGTCTTGGCGGTTGGTGCGTGACAGTACACAAAACAGACAATAGACAGCAGTGCACAAGTAATAAAATAAAATGAAATGCTAATGCAATGGGTTAGTAGAATAAGGCTATGGGTTAGTATGAAATAAGAGAATAAAGTTAAAGTAAAAAATTGAAAATATTTAAAAAGCTAAATGTAGACTCTACATCTAACATTTAGATTTAGATTTAACATTTAGATTTAACATTTACATTTAGATTTAACATTTAGATATAACATTTAGATTTAACATTTAGATTTAACATTTAGATTTAACATTTACATTTAGATGTAACATTAAGATATAACATTTAACATTTACATTTAGATTTAACATTTACATTTAGATTTAACATTCACATTTAACATTTAACATTTACATTTAGATTTAACATTTAGATTATTTAACAACTTTGTTACTGCCAAACATTATCCTTGGAAAAGTTACTGCATGAATGTACATGAATGTTTGAAAAAGTGACATGTAAATATTGTCGTGCTTTTTTGTTCATACGATAATGCTTAATGTGGAAAAACTGCGCAGGATTTTAGAACGTGCAACATTTTACAAACGGCGCCCTATATGTTACTGGGCGATCATTTATTCATTTACATTTGATATAGTGTTCTTTACGAGCAATAGTCTCACTATCAATATTACATAGTTTTTCTCACAAATTAACATTTTTCAGTGCATATTTCTTTGAATCTAACCCCAAATAATTAGCATTCATTATTCAAATTGTTGTTAACAATACTTTAAATAATAAACTGTCCAATATGTCTTCTTGATTGTTATTTGTAGCCACTGGGAGTTTCCTAATTGCCATATGCCAGGAGGCCAGAGACTAAAATGTCCAAACAGCTGTCGTTTTTTTAGCCCTATGATCCACTACATCTTGGCCCTGTGCATTGGTCCCATCTTCTGAGGCACGTGACTCCATCTACTGGCTGCAGGGTGGAGCTACATGACTCTACACACCAATATCCACTGTGTGTGGGGGACAGAGATCACAGAGTAATCTGTTACTTCACCAGAATGTTAATTCAAATTGCTCTATTACAGGTACATGTTCATTTATATGCACTATGTCAGGGGCCTTCAATGTTTTTCAGGCCAAGCACTATGTCAGGGGCCTTCAATGTTTTTCAGGCGAAGGACGCCCAAACTGATGGCGAGATGGAGCAGGGACCCCCTATTCTACAGTTTGGTCTGTCATCTTTTATTTTTGTGCTTCGCGCTCTTTAGACGTGAGCATAAACACGATCTTTGTATTTGCATGAAAGGTGCTGTGAGTGAACCGGTGCTTGAGAGATCCTGTGGGGAGCTGAATGTGTGTGTTGCGGACTGAAGGTTATCCGTTTGCTACAATATGTTGGACTCATGTTAATGTGATTCTGAAGACATTTAAATTTGTGGGGAAAAAAATGGTTGAAAAAAATAATAATTGTGACCCCCCCCCCCCCCCCCCCTCCCTGCAGTACCTCTGTGGACCCCCTGGGGGTCGCGGACCCCCTGTTGAAGACCTCTGCCCTATGTGTATTACTAAGCAAATTGAGAGAGAGAGGGGTGAATGTATTTGCTAAGTTTTATATAGTTGAAAAGACACAAATCACACACAGGGAATGAAAGCCCAATAAGACCGCAGTAAAATAATATTTATTATTATTTTTGTACCTTTTTTACCTGGAAAGTGCATCATAGATTTTACATTAAGCAAAATTCATATTTAAGACATGAACACAGCCGAGCGACATTCACAATCATCATTTTTGGACAATGTGTTGCATAAGAGGAAACGCCTCTTTTGCAAATGTATAAAAAATGAGTTCTGTTCGGATGAAAATGGGAGGAGGTTGACGTGGGCTTTGTTGTTGCATCGCTTGTTGGTCAGTTGCCACTTTATTTCTTAACCATGGCGATGAACTCTGCAGAGATACACAAAACAAACACAGCACAAAGTTGAGCGTTCGTTTTCCTTTGGGCAGCGAAACAAATCCAAAGAATGCTTTAACCACTTTGCGTATGAAAGACTCCGTACCGTCAGCGCCAATCATGCCGTCGCCATCCAGGTCGCCGGCCTTCAGGAATTCCTTGGTCTCGGCGTCCGTCAGTGCGCGTGCGCCTGCCTTGAAGGTCTGCAGGAACAGCCTGCAGACACAGAGTTAGCCTATGGTTAGTTCAAGGCCCTCAGCTCCCCCATTGGCTGAGACACACTTCATGTTACATGTATTTGAAAGCATTCGATATGAATAGAAAGAGTATGTAGTGGCTTGAAGACAGTTTGGCCCTGTGATTTGTGGACACTGTTTTAGAACAGAGGAACAGGTGGGCGTCCCTTACTTCAGCTCCTCCTCCTCAATGAAGCCACTCTTGTCCTGGTCGACGATGAAGAAGGCCTTCTTGACCTCGTCGGCGGTCTTGCCGGACAGGCCGCATGCCTTGAAGAACGTCTTGTGGTTGAATGTGCCGGCGTCTGAAATGAACGCCGGTTGTTACTTAAGCACGTCGACGCTACAAACAGGCATGCGATTGGAATTTTGTGAGTGCAACTCGAAATGTCACCTTTGCAGCCTTCCAGGGCTTTAGCGACATCGGGATCCGTCAGTCCTACACTAGCGAAAGCCATTTTGATCTGCAGAAAACAAATACAAGTGATTATTCTTCTTCTTCAGTAGGACGCATTGGGGCTAAGCAACACATATCGTTGACCTCGTGGATTATGGTTAACTGTGTTCAGTTTTAGAACAATTCAATCAATCAATGGCATTAATCACACTTCGCATTGTCATTAGAAAACAGAGCAGCACTATTTGCACCATAGATACAGATAATGAAAACATTCTGTTGCTGTTCCAAATGGAATGAGAAAAGATTAAGATGTATATGGTTTAAATTTCAAAAGTCGAATTAGCCAGTCCACTTGTTTCTGTGAGTGGCACTGTGTTGCATTTCCAAAACCGCTTCAAGAGCCTGGGATTGACATGTGTTCCCTAGTGCGACTCTTTAGATGCTGCGAGGTCTGACCAGTAATCCAAGCCTTCGTGCGGCTGACGCTTCCCGCAAGAAAAGCACAGCAGAACTTCTTCTTTGTATGCTGCATTGAGTCCAAATGTTTTTAAAAAACCATAGTTTTCTGAAGCGGTGCTGGATGCCGGCGCTCTGTCTGCTTGGATCCCCGGGGGTCTCTTTCCCATTTCCATTAAAACTCACCTCTTTGGTGTCTCCGCTTTGTAGACTACAGATGAAACAGACAGGACTCGAGTCGACTGCAGTGATCTTCCCGGTGCTCCTCGTGACCTTTTTATAGTTTCACTCCATCGAAATCCGAGGCATAAGATAACTGACACCCGCGAGAAGGGGGTGACGAGGATTTGTCCTGCGACGAGTCTATTTTGAGTTTCACAAATGAAGACGCTTAAAAGGTGCGTTTGAAGAAGTCTTCAATGTCCCCCCCCCCTCAACGCTAAGAATAGGCGTGTGCACTGCTGAGGAGGACAAATTGAATGTGTTGCTGGCAACAAACGACAGTAGGCTATTCAAGAGGATGAGGAGCTTGCACTCAAGCTGCCACTAGTTGGTTGTTATCGCGCTCTTTGTGTGCCATTGTTGAATGAAAGTATGGACTATTCATTTCTTTACAGGAGGAACCACACTCGTAGATTCGATTTAGGCCTTGAAAATGCATCGTAGTAATTGTATCTTCTGTAAATAGCTGTATATTCTGACATTGAAATTGATTGTCTCCTATCCAAAGCCATATTGTGTCATATTGTGTTTTCAGGTCATTTGTGTTTTGTCAGATGTATCTGATCGACTTACAACCAAATGAAGCACATTACTGTCATGATTATGGTGCATGAAGTTGGCAATGTCGCAATCAGTCCCAGTTTGGCTGGAAATGAAACAATGTCATACGTCTAAATGTATGAAAATGCTCATACGTTTTTTGTTTTTAACCTCCAAACAAAGTAAAGGAGAGAAGGATATTCTGAATGCTGCATGTTGACATTAACCCCCCCCCCCCCCCCCCCCACTCGTAATGCTGAGAGTATCTTTCACCTATAGGTGGCAGCCCTGTCCTTTGGGGAGAGGGCAAGACGCCATCAGGCTGCTGTTCCGCTGCTCTGTTTTAACCTGCCGGTTGATGACAACGAGCTCAGTCATCTGATCTGGTACAATGGTTACATATTGCTGATTTTTACCTCCCCGAGCGCTTTCAGCTCCCCCACGAATCGTTTAAACTCGACTGATTAGCTATTTCGATTTGTTTTTTTATTTCTATTTAAGAAAAAAAAGTGAATTGAACAGGAAACTCCTCAGACATGTAAAGATGTGCATCAATGCACCAGATTCCAAAGTTCCTGCTGACGTAACAGTGGCCGTGAATAGCCCTCCTGATGCCACAGCACATTGTCTAAATGACTGCTCAGCAGTGGGTGGAGGAAAAGACCTTGAAAGACACCAGCTAATTACACTATGCGTGACAGCTATCCATTGCAAACCGCCCTGGATCAGGGAGTGTATGAGCACAGGGGGCTATTCCTGATGTGTTTGCCAAGTCGAGTACAGCCATCCAAGCCATTTTGTTAGATTTACATTGTAAAGCGTCTTTGGGTACCAAGAAAAGCGCTATAAATAACGAAAGTATTATTATTATTATGTTAACCAGCCTTCAAAACTCAAAAGCTCTGCCTGAAGCACAGCGCAAAAACAAAAGACCCGAGGCAGAGGATTTTAGACCAAAAGAGTATTTATTCCTGGTTTTTCACTCTTCCTCAAAAGTGCAGATGGTGTTGTACAGTTTGTCATTTTTCAGGACATTTACCACTTCTGAGTAACATTCACAGTAAAACATGTGTTCCATGTTGAGAAATAATCCGCAGGCAACTCATAAATAAGGTATAAAAAAATATTCTTTCAGCTGGTGGATAGAGAATCTTGCAAGAAGTTTGCAGTTCCATGAAAAGAAGTGGATCTTGGTCAGTGGAGATTTTATGCCTTAACCAAGGCAGCGAACTCTGTGAAAGTAGAATGAAACTGGCATAAGTAGAGAACAGAATGTAATGCTGCTGGTTTGTGCGAGCTGAGTCTGTGCCTGGATGTGTGAATGTATGTTGAATAATATACCGCCATGCAGGGGGCTTTAGAGAATGCCAATGGGTATTAGAATTAACCTTTACATGTCTCTGCCGTGTTCTGCTTAGGTTCAAAATATTTAAAACAGTGCAATGTGCCCAAAAAACCCAGAAAGAAACGGTACCTTCGACTCCGATCATGCCATCACCATCAGCGTCACCGGCGGCAAGGAAAGCCTTGGTCTCCTTGTCTGTGAGGGCTCTGGCACTGGCAGAGAAGTTCTGCAGGAAGAGCCTGAGGAGTGGAAAACATGAGCAGCTGAGACTATATCGATTGATTGGAGAACAAACGTCATTTAAAGGGTTTCATGAAACCTTCAGGCTTCATTAAAGGTAGCGTTTGTATTCGCTTCATTTGACATGAGTAGTTGGAGCCACAGATTAGAGCCAAACTAAGACAAAAGATATAAAAAGATAATGCTCGAATTTGTCTAAAAATCCAAAATACGGTGCTGTAATATTAGATCGGGTGCATTTGTAGCCCCAGGGGAATCGCTTGCTTAAGTATGAGTTGCCTGTGTGTCTTACTTCAGCTCCTCCTCCTCAATGAAGCCACTGTTGTCCTGGTCAATGATGAAGAAGGCCTTCTTGACCTCGTCGGCGGTCTTGGCGGACATGCCGCATGCCTTGAAGAACTTCTTGTGGTCAAAGGAGTCAGCAGCTGGAACACACATTTTAACAGCATTAGCACCTTGTCAAGCCTCACATGTGGACCTCAGTGTTGATCTAGCGGCATATCTGTGGCCGGCAGTTTAGATAATAGTCAGTTCAGTGCATCTCTTTTACTTTGCACTCGCAGCGAGATTTTACAAATGATAGCGGTGAAGATGAAGTTGTAACTGTTTAATGTCATTTGCACACATGACAGATAAGAAAGCTCACCTGCGCAGCCGTCCAGAGCGGCTTTGATGTCAGCATCATTCAGGGTACCAGCGAAGGCCATTTTTTATTCTGCCGGAAGAAAGAAGACTCAGCGTTAGTATGTAATTATTACAAATGCCACCCTAGTCGTGTGATTGCATTATGAATATGCTTCTTTAAAGCGATAACTATTTATATTTTGTGGGTTTTGCTATTATGCAACAACTTTGGAGGAATATTGAGGATTTGTGTTTTCCTGTTTAAAAAAAAAAAATCATTAAAGCCTGAAATCCTCCATCAACTTCAAATTAAGGCTATTCCTCCTTTTGCTTCACAACAGATACAAAATATAAAACCAGTAACACTGCTTTGGAAAGAATCTAGAAAAATAAAAAAGGTTTCCGAGCCTCTTGTTTGTTTAGCCCACTAATGATTCGCTTCAATTAGCTTTAATGGCTTCCCCAGAGCATCGCCGCTTCCTTGTCAAAGGACCACAGTGCTACGCTCTTGGTCTCCGGATGTCAGCTCGGGTCTGACTCAGTTTACCCCGACGCTGCTAAGACACTAAATAGATGATGCTCCCACTGAGAGCGCTCCATCACGGCAACAAGAACCAGTGCCACAAACAGGCTCTGCAGCAGGGCGAGACGCAGTGATGTCGATAGCTGCCGGCTTTCGTCCGGTAAAAAGACACAAGGCAAATTAAGCGCCAGTTATCATCCAAAGAAGCTGATCCGTTGCAACCAAACGGCCACACTTCGAGACGTCCCGTGGTCCGTGCCGTTTCTCTCTTTTTTTGGGGGGGGGTTTCTATGTCGGTTCCATTTTCTCTCTAAAGTTATAGTCCAGGAGGTTCTCCTCGTCTCAATCCCTTTCCTCCCGGTCTGACAGAAAGAAGTCAGCGCGGCCCCCGGCCGGGCGCACATCCCACTCACCTTTGGGTTGCGTTGAGGCGAGTGAAAACCAAGGAGGACTCAAGAGCGAATACCTCTCACTGCCGCCCATCCCTCTTATATATCCTCCAGCAACACCATTTACAGAGATTCAAGTCTCAGTGTCAGGTACCAAGATGCATGGGTTTCGAAAAAAAATGTGTCAAGTAGTCTTGAACTATTTTTAGGTGAACAAATGAGGATGCTACCATGTGTGCAGAGTCCTATAGCTAGACGTGCGGAAATGTGAGCAGGCCTGCTTGCTGACTTCACGGGACAGGTTGCCTGCGTATGATTTAAAGCAGTCCACGTGCTGATGCTGATGCTCTAAATTTCATCTGAGATTATAGATGAAATGAATGTTGGAGAGTGGATACGTATGCCAAGGGGTCATATTCCTGAGAAGAAAAAAAAAACATGGAGCCAATTGGCTCATGAATGAGTTCCAAGGAGTGCCAAGTGTAACAGCTGCTCATTTTCTTAATGAAGAGAGGAAATGTTCTATTAAAAAAATACTATGGCTACTCGAAGGTTGTAAAGATATTTAGAATGACTGCTTGTACTGCCCCCCATGAGGACTTTTGGGGTTTATCTCCTCATATGATAACAGATGTATCTCTGCTGAAGCCTCTGATCTGGGATGTTATGCATACTTTGTATCTGCTGTCCTGTAACATTTACTAGCTATAGCTACCTAAAATACATGCTACCATATATTTCCATACGATGCATCTGAACTCGGCAGGGGGTGGAGTTTCAAATGAGTGGCCCAGCAGGTTTTTGGGGCCCACACTTCCGTCTCCCTGTCGTGCACCAATCAATCAGATTAATATTTGCCGGCTGTGTGTTTGGAAGCGTTAACACGTGAACAAGTCATAAGTTTGTTGGGCATCTCATTTAACTCAGACTCACTTCCATAGCACAAAACTCAGACAAATAACTTCATTAATGCAGATATAAAAACCCATTTTCTGATGGACTTTGATCTCTTTATTAAAAGAATAAGATAGACTGGGCTTTTACCTGTATTGTTATTCCTCAATGGCTCATCTTAGTCATCTCGATTCTGCGTTGATTAAATAAAGTAGGTTGCCATAATTAACATGAATATTTCTACCTGGGTCTGCAGGAATTTGAAACCCGTCCAGTAGAAGGCAGTGATAATCCTAATCAGAAAAATTTAGCAAACAATTTTTCTACATATACGGTGTATGTTATCGGATTATCTGCAAACACTGGTGATACTTCTGACTAAAACGACGTCTCTTGACATCTAACGATGTTCTGTTCAAGTGAGCCAGTGAGAGGGACGGCGAGCAAACATAAACAATACAGAACCCTGAAAATCAAAGCAGCTAAGAGGAATTTAACATCATTTATTGTATTATCCACACCTGGCTTTAGTGGAAAAGGCCTCAGGGGGGTTTCCTTACCATCACCAAATGATTCTGTGATGACATCCTGATTCTTGATGACATCCTCCTCCCCCGGGGCAGTGTGAGTCAGATAAATAGCTGAGTCAACAGGCACCGGACGTCATCCAGTTTGATTCCTGCTCATAAACTACAGAATGGTAATTTATATTGAATGAGTCTATGTCTTTTTGCAGCATCATTCGGCGAGAAAGTCTCATGTTTCTCATGAATTAAACGTTCTGGTCATCGCTAACTTTTCTGACACACCACTTAAGTGATGCTGGGACCACAAGTGGATACGTCAATCTAAACCCCTGAATGTCTTTGATAGTAGTTTTAGTGTTGATGTTAAAGCCTCCATGAGACACATTATCCAGTTCAGGCAGTTTGAAAAAAAACATTACACAGCGATGTCACATCTGAAAAGCATTTAATAGCCCATTCCGGGTACCTGATTGATTGAACACAAACACTATAACATCCAGCTTCCACCAAGCATATTTAATGTATCACATCCACAGGGAGAGCAGCAGGCAGGTGGGGGGTATCCAAGGTTTCTGGCCTTGGCATCAATCAATCTGGAAAATCAGGATTTCCAATACGTAATTCGTTAACTTAAAAGAAGGGGAAAACGGCGGTGGTCAAAGACGTCCGTCTTCTTTATTTTAGGATATCACAGAACTCTGTCGGGGAGGAAAATAGATTAAGTCTGACATTCACATCAAGCGCAACGGGGATGTAAAACAATATTATGAATAAGCTCAGTATGTAGAGAATCAACACATTATTTGGTAAGGGTCAGTTCCCCTGCGTACACGGCTCCGTTGTCTCGTCTGCCGTCAGCTTTTTACGATGCTTTACATGCACCCACCTTCCATCCCAATCTTGCCATCGCCGTCCTTATCTCCGGCAGCCATCAGAGCCTTGGTCTCAGCCGCAGACAGCTCTCTCGCCCCGGGAGAGAAATTCTGAAGGAACAGCCTGGTAAGGGCGCAAAAAAATATGAAAGAAAAGATCAGGCTTACATCATCATTGACTATTTCCAACACCATTTTCCTTTCATTCATACAGTGACCTTTGCCTGCGGACCATCGCAGTATGGTCACTTGCTATCCTTACTTGAGCTCCTCCTCCTCGATGTATCCACTCTTGTCTTGGTCCAGGACCATAAACACTTTACTCCTATCCGCCTCGGATGAGCTGGTTAGTCCCACTTGAGCAAAGAACGACTTGAAGTCGAAGGTGCCTGGAGCTGCAGGGGTATAGGAGAGGAGAGGAAGTGAGCAAAAAGAGAGACGGACAGATGTGGGAGTGAGAGGTCAATCACAGAATGACAGCAAAGCAGGAATGGTGAGCTACTGAATAGATATGTCACATGAACTCATTCGCTCAAATGACTTTCATTCTTCCAGCGATGACATTTACCAATAAACCCCCCTCTGGCAATCCCCTGTCTTATGCCATCATAGGCTGTGGCATTATTCCATTGAAACATTCAATTTTGCCCGTGGGCCAAATGGAAACCTAAATGCTAAAAGCCCTTTTTTATCAAGCTTTTCAGAGAGGAAATTCTTGTTGGATGAGTTGCCCTCATGTACATCGCTGAATAAGATTTCCAGGCACAGAATAAGAGGTCATAAGATTTCAAAATATTCATCATATTATGAAGAACGCAAAATCATTATTTAATGTATATCTGATGTGCCCACTTTAATAAAACATTTTAGTTTTTTGTATCACTTTTGAAATGATGCTCCTTATATACATTCTCAGAATTTAGATAAAGCATGTTATTTTTGCCTGCATCATTGCTAATGGCGCTATAAAGGGCAAATATGCGCTGACATTTGGTTTTAATCCAAGGGATTGTGCGGTGTCTACCTCGTCATGAAATGTGATTGCTAGATGAATGATTAAATCATTTGTAATGTGAGGGCTTAATAGACTGTGTGATTTGGTCCTATCTGTGTGAATTCTCAATGTAAAACACTTTGGTATCTGGTGACTGCTCTCCTGCCACATGGCTGCCTGGATACCTGCAGGCTCCCTTTCCCTACTGTGAATAACACATACTGGCATCCCAAGTGGGACTGCATGAGTTTCACAGTGCCTGTCTTCCTTTCCAATATGTGCATGGAATTATATCGTAAAGTATATGTTCTTGTGTTATTGTGCGTGTCTCCCTGCACGTGAGCGTGTGTGCTGTGTGACTCACCTTGACAAGCCTGGACCGCAGCCGTGATGTCCTCGTCGCTTAGTAGCCCTGCAAATGCCATGGTCCTCTGTAGCTGCCTGAGGGATGTTGCCAACACCATGTATGAAGGAAATACAAAGTGATAAAGTGAGTAAATAAAACGAATGCAGGTATTTTCTGCTGCCACATAACATTTGTTTTAATTTGACAGTAAAGTACAGACAGAGTAACAAAATACTTCACTATTTAGTACCAAAAATATTAAATGACATGATTTAATATATGATAATACGAATGGCTTGATGATCCAAGCATTCATTTAAAAAAAGAAAAATAAAGTAGTTGCAAGTTGAAGGAACAAATAAAAGGATTTGATAATCTTTTTTTATTTCCCGTTATTTTACAGCAGCAAGACTGAGATGATTCAAGGCACAAATTCACCCAGAAATTGCATGCTATTACCACACAAACATTGCCAAACACATGCATTTACAAAAAGTGTGATACTCACTGTGCTTAGGATGAGATTTACACTCTCTGAGTCTATGTAGTGCAGATCTCTGCTCCTCTTGCTTTGCTTGCTACCAGCACCCTTTTGCAGCTTTGTGATCCGGTGTAAGAAGCAACGTGACGTATTTGTCCTCAAACCCAGAGAGATTTCCCCCACGCCACAGAATACCTCCTCCTCCTTCATCAGTTAATCAGAGCAGATAATTTTCTCACTCCATTTTTTTTAAACAAACTTAAAGGCCTCAGAAGAAAAACACGATCAAATTGAAATACATTTAATTCTGATAATCATGAATATGAACGTTTTCAACTGGTGGATCTTACAATTTTCGACTTTAAAGCATACTGTTATTTATAGTCTTATTGATAAAGAATAAGAATATAAAATACAGACGATTTTACATGATAATTAGGATTCAGCTATGTGAATTTAATTGTTGTTTTAAATATGAATGTTCGTTTAAAATGTGTCTTAATAAAGACACTGTGTAAACAGATGAATAAGGCACTGTCATATTGCAAGTCTTAAAAAAGAGAAACTATGTCTTATAAACATAAAGACTATACCAATAATTACAACATATTGTGATATATTAATATATAGGTTTAATTGCATCTTGTACAAATATATACATTATCATGTATAAAAAATCACTTCATGACGCTAAAACCATCATCCACCCACTAGCTAATTCGGCCCGACACACATAATCAATGCTGCTGAGCAGTTTATGGTTGGCCATGAATCCAAAATAAAACATATATATTTGACAAATAATTTTCCAAAAATGATTACAGTATTGCGTGCCTCACGTGGTTGGCAGTGACTGGATGTAAAAAGCTCTCTGCACCTCTGATACACAGCACTGGATTTACATCCCTTATAATAAAGCTTGAAGCCGATTGGGTCTGTGTGTTTGAGGTTAGGCTATTCTTCGTTGTGATTGGCTTGATTGCTTGTCAATTGTTTTGTGGTTTTACGCCCTTATTTCGCTATGTGACGTCGGAGAGGAACATGGCGCACTGGAGGTTAGCTGTTTCATGACAGTCAGGGCTATTGATTAATTTCCTTTAGCCATGTTTATTTAAATAACCTCATGGCACATACTTAAAATATGATACCCCTTGAAAGTCGATGGCTCATTTAGCCTCTATGGAGAACGGAGCACTACATTTCGTAGCTGTGTTTGCTGTCGTCAGCTGGAACTGTTAGCATCGATATGCTAGCTGAAGCTAGTTAGCTGGTCTAACTGTAAGTAGCCAACGTAAGGCAGACAGAAAATATGCGTGTTTACGTAGCCTACACTGACGTTAAACTGACTACAAATGATTAAAACGCGCTGCACAGCATCAAACTAGACGTTTATTGTTCAGGACAACGGTCCCAAATAGCTAACATTGTGTTAGCTGAGCCAGGAGGATGAGGAGCCGCCATGGATGTGGTTGGTTGCTGGCCGGTGGGATTCTCCTATCGGTTTTTTGGCTGTCTGAAGGTGCCCCTCTTCCATATCCTCGCACATCAGGTGAGACGGCTGATTTGTGAGCTGATACACAGATAAGCGATTGACTCATCACGACTTCTGTCATTCTAGCTACTTCGCTAGCTAGTAGCGGTTGCTAATCAGTTGCTAAAAGCTAACAACATAACAGCTTAACGTTAGCTGCATTTCCTGCTAACGACATATGACTCTTCCAGTGCACGTATAGTTTTACTATCTCCTATTGTTTATTTAAGAGTTAACCTGATGTCAGTTCTTTCTGTCTATATGGACTGGTGCATAGCTTAATAACGCCTTTAATGTCAAATACCTGCATGCCATCGTCACAACGCTTCTAATTGGCAACTGGTAATCACAAACGTTACACTCAAACGAATCAACAGTTTCCTTTGCCATAATATATAAAATATCAAGCCGTATCTAGTTTATAACTAAATGATTTTTAATGAGTTGACCCAGACGGAGTTAATAGTTCAGCCTGTTGTATCCGCAGGTACAAACATGTTAATCTGTCAGTGGGTTGGGTCCAGTCATTGACATTTAACCGAGTTTATAGGACAATAGACTAAATGTGGGCCGACCAGCATGGAAACGCTGTTTCCTCATCACAGGTGGTGTCACATTGTGCTCAGTTAACTATTCCTGCATGAGTCAGAGTGTATTCATTGAAGAAGACTGTTTGCCATAGTTTTATTAATTACTAATGTGTTGATTCAGAGACTCTTGTTCTGGATTGAATCACAGAACTATAGGGAAATTAAATGGGTGAAATTCAATTCAATCTATTTTACTTGCAAAATGATATATATGAAATGAGTGTTTTGTAATTGATGGTTGATCAATAAAAACATCTTACTTTTTATATGAAGTATATGCAAACATTTGGATACAACTTATTATGTTATATATTGGTACAGAATTAGTTGCCCTGCTTTTCACCATTTTAAATTGGACGTTTTTAACCTACTGTCACTATTTTTCTGTACAAAATGAAGAGTTTTAAAGTACAGTACTCTGTCATTCAAATGACTAATAAAGTGTGTCCAAACTTTTGACTGGTACTATAGATGAATCAGCACCAAAAATAATCACTTATTGAAGTCGTATCTTGCGGATGTCATACATCCACTGAAGACACATTTACTTTTACTGTTTTGCAGCTTTGCGAGTGTCAAATTCCTGAAGAACAGCTGATTCTCATACAAGATGCTCAGTGAGAAATGAAATGAAAAATGCAGATGTGTATATGCTGTAGTCAGGACTGGTAATGTGTAACCATAATACATTCCAGTCTTATCAGCACCAGTCAATGATTAATGTTGTTGTTTGTTAATTACACTACACCTTCCTGGAAAATGATGTTGCAGTTACACAGGCATGGTTTTTATTATTTTATTACAACCTGATCTTCGCCCTTCTGCCTCAATCTTTATTTTCTAGTGTATCCAGTGGTGATGCAGTTATAATGGATTGTTGAGATCGCACTTCAAAGAACAATCAGACTCACTTGCAAAGCAGGTGACACATGCTGTGTTTACACACATCACATGAACACAAGTAGATAGTTAAGCTTTAACGTGAGTGTCAATGTTTTAACTGCAGTTATAGCCATGTGATCGTGGCCTGCCCGGTCTGTTAGTCAAGGTAAACCCTTCGACTTTAACCATCTACGACATTGCTCAGTGATGCAGTGGTAACCACCCAGGGGTGAGGAGGAGGCTGCTGCTTTTACACACTGTGTAATGTTGACAGATTTATGTGGTGATATTTCTGTTTTAGTTTTAGCAGTGGAAATATTACCAAGTAATAATTGAAAAAAAGAGAATTTACAATATGGATTACTAAAAGGTTCGCCGGCGGTGGTTCCTCATTTGATCAATGAAGCGTAGCGCTTCTTGTCATGGCAGCCAGAATATTCCTAGTGGAACCCAAACACGACAGCCAGACAGCGCCGTTCCTCAGCCTGTACATAAGCAGACGTACAGACATCCACTTCTGCACTCTGGAGGGTGAAATTTGCACAAAAAAAAATGGGTCCTCCTTTTGCGTGAATGCCTCTTCAAATATGCAGTGGAACCAAAATAAGACCTGGCAGCTTCCTGCTGTATTGGTCCCATAAACCAGTTGAGTCATTTGGTGGGGCCTGCCAAGTTATAATATGAACCCATGACTCCGATAAGGCCCGACCGTGGAGAACTGATCCCATGTGGTGCTGCCGCCGTGACCCCTCTGCTGTTTTTTTCGATCTGACTGCTGCCGCGGCCTCTCTGCAACAGACGGGGTTGTTTGTGCCTAAAAGCTGCCTACAGTCGCAGCGAATATTTTCCCCAGGATTGTTGTGAAGTTTAGCGCTTTTAAAGCCAATTGGAACTCTCTCCCAGAGCGATCGCTACTGCCAGAGACGGATAATTGCGTCGCTCGCTATAATTGTAGATGGGGATAGTGTCTTGTGAAAAACAGGCAGCGCCACATATTTTAGGTCTGACTCTCCAACAGTGGTTTACATTTTCTGTCATTATCTCTTAATTGTTGGAAAATTGTTACCGGTCTCGTATGGTTAAAAATGTGTTTCACAGAAGGATGGTCTTACTACACGGTATTCATGTCACAATAGTTTGATCGGATGGATGTGCAGTTTTGGAAACATAATCTTTTGGATGGAAAAGTCTTCTTTTGCATCTGCTGCGTGTCATAGTGAAAGACCCCACTCTCTCCGAATGAGGCTGTGGTACCCACCTGGGTGTGGTGGGGAGGCAGTACTGTAATGCTTTCATGCAGCAAATATTGTGTCACGTCATATGTTTTGTACTTTGAAGTTTATCTATGCTCTGAGGTATTGTGTACCTCAAGTTACTCTGACAGCTGTCCAAATAGATCAAGACCTACAATATGATTTGTAAATGTATGCTCAGCTCAGGCAAAAACGTCTTGCTATTACTGGAGGTCAGCATAATGTCCTTTCCCTTTGTTCACCTATTGTGACATTATTTCATCCCTCTGGGAAAATGTTAATTATTCTACATTGCTCTCTGCAAATACTTTCCTCCTCCTCCTTTTGTGGATGTGTCATTTTTCTGTAAAACGTCATGCAGTCTGTGGTTTAGATGGATGCATGTTAAGCAGATTTCCGTCGCTTGGGCAGCCAGCTGTTCTCCACCTGTGCCTTCCACTTTCGTCTGTGGCTCAGAGGAATCAAGTGTAACCTTGAGCAGCCCCTTTAAACCTAACCAGTGTCTCCCTCCTCATGTCCCCCTCCCAACGCGGGACACTTTCATTGTAAGTACACATCTCCATTTAGAGCCTGGTTCCCGATGATGGAGCTATTTAATCTTTCATTTCTCTCCCCATTAATATTTCAATGCAGACTGTTTTCTGCTGCAATCTTCAGCACCAAGGAAAGATTTGTTGAGGTAATTCGGAGAAAACATCCATTATTTAGAACTAGGTAAAAAATCAGTGTTCATGCATCCATGTATTTAGGATTGTTACAGTTGGCATCACACCGGCTTCTTTACTTTCCCCGTGACGTCTTTGGCCAAGCAGGATGTAGATTGGTAATGTTGTGGCCCCGTTTTGATCGTAAGTGAAGAGACCGGGTTGAGCAATCCTTTCTATTCCTGGCGGCGATGGCTTGGCGTAGCGTCGTACACATGAAATGAATCCCAATCGCGTGCCCATACTTTGGATCGTAGCTAATGTTCCCCTGGGAGATAAAGTGCTCATCTCGTCTGTCCGCAAAATGAACTATCGCTCAGACCGAACACGAGTTGTATCATTGCTCAGCTGGTTGTTGTAATTCCCTTTCAGCCTCTACAGGTTCTTACCTCTATTTCATCTCAGGGGAATTATTTATTTATGACACGGGGAGAAGGCTGCCAGAATAATTCATGTGATTTAGTGTTGAGGACGGGCCCAAGTTAACACTCTGTCGCCTTTTTAATAATGGCATGGTCAATAGTTTTGGCCACGTCTACGTGCATGAATCTAAAAGCATGGTTTATATGTAAACAAACAAACAAACAAACAAACAAACATACATGCATCCATATGTATTGGGCAATCCCTGCACCCTCAACTGTAGCAAATTAGCTAAACCTTCCATTATCTTCTGGTAAGTGTGTGAGGGAACCCATCCTGTTTCTTTGCCTGCCTCCGACTCAACTTTTTCATTAACATTCAGTAAGATTCCTCTCCAAGTCTGCATTGATGTGAAATGGATGAGAATAATTCACGTGCTGCTGCCTAAAGAGCATTGATCAGTTCACAATGTAGTGCCTTATCAAGCAACCTAAATACAAATAAGGATTAACATGCCCAGAGTGTCTCTAACCAAGCATAAACCAGATTTACATGCACCGTCTAGACTATAATTCAAGGATTTTTCAGATCGGGTAAAGCATTTTTTATAGTATATTATGAAATCTGTTTAGTGTCGACACATTGGCCGTCATCTGGTTTATCATATATTCCCCAGGGCTGACATCTGGTATGACAGTCTGTGGTTTCTCTCCTTCGTGTTCTGATGTGAAACCAACCAGAAGTGGGTTTGTAGTCCTGATGAATTCAGCACCCGCTTTCATCCGTCAGGAATATGTAGCTCAGCAGAAGGAGAATCAGTAGGTGTTGATTCTCCCTCTAGCAGGCAGGATGTACCTGACAGGCTACAACCAGTGGGAGACAGAACAAAAACACAGGAGGGAGAATGGGGACACTAAATCCCACTACACACACACACACACACACACACACAAGGTTACCTTTTATTGCAATGTGATAGAGCATAGTGAATTTACTAAATGAATAAATCAAAGTGCATTTGCATGCAGCGAGATTCATTACATGACATTGCACACAGTATCTGACCGACATAGTTGCAACGACATCCACAAGAGACGTGTAAGCATTAAGTGGGAGGGATTGAGTTGTACGTCTTCTGACAGATGAATGGGACACGTTCTCAAATGAGCAGTGACATTTGGAGGGTTGACATCAAAAGTCTGCTCCGCATATCATTTTTATTTTTCTGCTGTCCACTGGAGCCCACTAACATTTCTTGTAACAGCCCGTTCCCCAGGTTACTTGCAAGAATAGGTAAACGGGGGTGAGAATGAACCGTGGACGCGTTTTGCGTGTGAAGCCGTCTCCAGAACGAAGACGCTGGTCGCACCAAATTGGAAAGCGCTGCGTGGATGTTGGTCAGCGTAGCGTGAGGGGAGCGCAGTGGGCGGCTGTCAGCCCTGATGATCCAGCGGACTGCTGGGCCAGCAGCATCTCCTCCACAGGCGCAAACCTCACACCCGCTGTCACACCGCTGCTGCACCATCAGCTGCTGCACCATCAGCTGCTTATCGCCCCGGTCGAAGCCCCCGCAACTGTCTCTCTGAAGGGCCGACGAGGGGCAGAGGTCAGCTGAGCCGGCCTCCCGAGTCCCAATTGTCGCTTCGTGTTTGCACAAGTGGTACGGCTTTACCCAATGACAGCGGGACGGCAGGAAGCGTATACAAGCAGACTAAAAACACACCTCTGCTCACTATACCTGGACTGGTTAGCGCTTTATTAGCACTTGTGGAGAAAGTGGAGAGGACAAAGTCCTCCACTTATAGCACTTTGTAGTTTGGCTTTCTTGCAGAGACTCTCTTGGTTGAATGCACACATTGTGAGTCGCTTTGGATAAAAGCTAAATGAAAAATCTTTTAAAAAAATGCTTGTTTGGACGCTATATAAGAAGAGGGAATTGATCGTTTGTCTGTTACATTTTAAGAATGCAGTTCTTGAGCTTAAACTAACCTCTCGTGGGTGCACTTGGAGTATGTGGTAATACCATCAAACAAACACGTGTGTTTCTGACCTTTTTCTTTTTGTCTCAATGAATCGGGTAAACAACTCCCGGTTGTGAGTGTGAATAATTCAGCATAGTTTCTGTCTGTCTCTCCACACACACAAGGTGGAAGCCCGGGGGACGCGCTGCCCGTCTCCCTCTCCCTGGCGGTGTCGCTGACGGCGCTTTTGGCCTTGGCGGTGTTGCTGGTGAACTGTGTGACCTGCTGCAAGGAAAGAGAGATCAACTTCAAGGTGAGGGCGCTTGGCGGACAGCCAGCCATTCAGACGGAGGCAGCTCCACCTGCTTCCCACGCCGGCCTCACCTGGCGAACTCGGGCTCCGATGTGAAATAAATGCCCTGCAGGTTTGTGCTCTTGATTAATGTATTTCTGTCAATGTAGGAGTTCGAGGACCACTTTGACGATGAGATCGACTTCACTCCACCGGCAGAGGACACGCCTTCTATGCAGTCACCCGCCGAGGTGTACACCCTCGCTGTGTCCCCTGTGGCCCTGCCCGGGCCCCCCCACCTCCAACCTCCTGTCCGTATCACAGGTCAGGCTCAAGACACATTCGCAGCAACAAATGTAACTCAAAAATGCCAGCTAAAACCTGGTTTATCTTCATCGGCCTGAGTTAACAACGGCATCATTGTGGTTGGTTTCACAGAGGGATCCACAGGCTTCCAGGTAGCACGTCACAGTCTCAGTTATATCCAGGAGATTGGCAACGGCTGGTTCGGTCAGGTAAGACGGGTTTTGTTGATGTACAAGTTTTGAATAGATTTGGGCCTCAAACTAGAAGGGGACTATTTGTGTATATATACGCTGGATATATTCTTTGAATCTGTTATTACAAAGATGCACAAATCCTCCTCCCTTTATGTCTTTAGTAATTCCACTTGATTTTTCCATTAGACCTACTATACATTTGTTTGCCGCATATATTTGAAATGAAACCGTATACAAGCGCCTCTTTACTTTACACGGGACAGCTGTGTTTTTTTAAAAGTCTCTCAAATTAAATCTGAAATATATTCCTATATCTCTTAACGTGCCCAGTGGAATCGTCCACTGCTCTATGGCCCTTTTCCATGCATCTTGTTTATCCTAAAGTGTCGTCCTGTACTAACAGGTCCTTCTGAGTGAAATCTACACTGATCCAGGTGGAGCCCGGGTGGTGGTGAAAGAGTTAAAAGCTAATGCAAGTGCCAAGGAGCAGAATGACTTCCTGCAGCAGGGGGATCCATACAGGTAAACGAAAGCGAAAGATATTGTAAAACTCTCTTGATTAATCGATGTGAAAATTTTAATATGACATCTGCATATGTTCTCAATTGTGCACAACTCGATAATTTTCTTATTAAACGCAATTTATTATTTCTGACTTTATTTACATAAAAAAGTGGTAGAAGGACATGCATACAATATCTACAACGACCCAAAAATATCTAAAGGGCACCCCTGCAATACCTAATCACCTCTCACCGATTGCCAGTTTTATTTCCACGCGTATAGTAGTCTTAATTAGCATTGGTACCAACAGCCTTTGTGTGTTTTTGTGTATTCAGAGTTCTGCAGCACCCAAACATCCTCCAATGCCTGGGACAGTGTGTTGAGGCCATTCCCTTCTTACTCGTCTTTGAGTACTGCGAAATGGTGAGTGATTCGATCTGATATTCAAACGCACAAAATCTATCTGTGGAAATGAAATAAATCTGCAGTGTGTCATGTTTATATTTATTTTGTGCTGGTTTTCTTCCATTTAACATGCAATGTTTGTGCACCAGTGTCAAGGAATTGAGAGATTTACTGCTCACTAAACTTAGAAGGCTTCATTAATGGAGATATTTGTGTATTATCTCATGTCAGCCTACTCTTTCGATCACGAATTAGCCACATTGTTCATCCTAATGTATTGATGTAACTCCGACGCCATCGTGGTGACTGACTGCTCCCCGCTGCCTGCCGAAGTTGCACAGCTAGTCCAAGACTTGGACTTCTCACATTCCCACCTCACCCAGTAACGCACCGGGCTCTATTTACGCTCCTCTGCTGTCGCCTCCACCAGTTGCTGCGTTTGTGCATTTCTCTGAGTTGCATGTTGGACACTGTTGACTTCAGTCTGAAGTAAACTAAGCGGCTCCTCACAGAACTTATGGGGATGGCCAGTGACGAATGCAAGAAGCCCCAAAAAAGTCCCCTAAAAATATCCACCACCATGGCGTCGGATGATTTATTAACAGGAAAAACCTTAACGTGGGAAGTACAGTGGCTTTTAGCATCGTCCTATTAAGCACGGATGCATGAAGACTGGATATTTAAATGCAGTAGAAGCTGTAACGAATACTAACCAGTCAGATGTTGATTCAACATTTCAGGTTCTTGTCGGATCGAATAACAGTGTTTGTGCTTCTCTGTTCTTAAAGGGGAGCGAAAATATTAGCAACGCCTTCAGATATGATGTCGCCTAATCCGTCAAAGTGCAGACTCAGAACATTCCCCAGTACAGTCGCTGCATGTCACTTCTAGTCATCAGTCGAAGTTATTATTGCTACTGGTTGACTGATTGTAGGGTGAGTGAGGGAGTGTCGACTGTATTTTTATAGTGTACATGCCCGTAGTTATGGAACATTAAAACTAAATACAGTTCCCACTAGCAACTATTTCCTCTTTCTCTTTAAAGCGGCTGATATTTCTATAAAAACAATGCAATAAATAAATGAATGAGAAAGGGAGGAAAAACCTCCAGAGAATTATAACCTAAACCTTTCGGAGCATAATCACAACTTTCAGCGATATTGTTTCGATGTCTGTTCTGTTACTTTTAATTCACGGTTTCTGCCGTCATGCCGCAGTTAGCACCCGTTTCCACCCGCTTAACCAATCACCTGTTGCCGGGATACAGGATGTCCGCTTTGAGGTGACTATTATTAATACAACGTGAGCCACGAAGTTTGACTTTGACTGCCCCCGCGCGAACGAGGAACCTTTTCATTTGGGTTCCTTGTTACGTCGAGTTGCATTTAATCTGCGTGCAAGTTGTTGGGCGTGACACAAATGCAACGACCCCGGCCGACTGGCCTCCACGTGAGCGTGACCTGTCATTGTGTGCAAACTGGTCCGGTTTGTCGCCACATGTTGCATAACTTTGTCGGGCTGCCCGGGCCTGGCCGGTGTCCCGGCATTGTGGTCTCTGCCAACCAGCTCTAGTAGCGCCTCGGTCAGGAAATGGAAATGATTTATCACAGGTGTGTGCATGAGTCATTTGGGAGGATTTCGTATAAAGACCAGGTCCTTTTTCGTAGAAGGTGATAATGTGTGAGGGGAGCACAGCGGATTGTTGTCTATAACCGTTATCCCAAACCGGGTTAAGAGTTTTTAGGACTTAATCCAAGTGGGATTTGGTCTGTCACAATACTTGATTCCTGTCTTTTAATATACGCAGCTCCTGTTCCATCTGCGACACCTGCTTGTAAGGCCGACTCGGGAGCGCTGTACCCGCTTTTATGTTGACTTTTCACTTCGGCCCACATGAACCACCCTCCGGATGCCGAAATATGAAATGCGACACCGCAGCTGCGCAGCGGGCGAGCGGAATCCCAAGAAAAGCCGACATAACAGTGACTTTCCCTCGGACATCCTGCCGTTTGGCGGCATTTTGTCCGTCTCTTATCACCTGTGTGCGAAGCATTTTACACATCAAAATACATCAGGCAACTGGCACGGGGGCCACGGAGAATGTCACATAGTGCCGAGTGAGCGACGGCTTTTAATGCATGGATCTCCGGCCTGGTGCCCGGCCAAGACGTCGGGCAGACCCATCTCCGGTTCAGGGTCTAGGAGACGAGCCAGCAGTCTACTGCTGGCTTTAGAAAGTTGTTGATCTCCTCCGTTTAGTCCAGCAGTTAAAGCAACAATCCGAGCAATGTTATTGAAGTGTTATTACCGTCATGGCATTTATAAAGTTATACGTTACTGTCCGCGCATGGGCATGTTGAGTATTATGTTTCAGCTAGTGGGTGAAGTTTCCCTTTTTTATGGGTTTGATGTCCTTTTTGACTTTTAAAGGCCGCTGATGCACACGCTGCTTGTGTCTCCATGCGCCCTTTTCTAGCTGTAGTAATGAGAGTAATTTCAATTGTAAATAACTTACTACTTTGACAGTAATGTACTATGTAATTAACATTTTGACAACAATAATTAAGTAACAGTAATAAAGATAATCATAAAAGTGGTTAATTACACTTAACCAACACTGGCTAACAGTAATCCACCTTCTTCTAGTACCGACTAATAATATAGAGGACTTAATATAGAGGAAATAATAATATATTTTTTTGTGTGGATAAGCGGATCATGTGACGGCGGAGCCAGACGCCGAGCTGTTCATTCAGAACTTAGTGCATTCTTGTTTGTTCCCGGGTCAGACACGAGGCCTAATTGTTTTGGCCTTTCACGGTAAATGTTGTTTCATTAATAGCGCCCCCCACCCCACACACACAACTCCGACCTCATCACCTGCTGAGGAGGCATCACAAGTCGAGACGGCCAGAGGGTATCTCTTACCATACATTGGATATAGCTCTTCTGGGAAGACTGCTTCAGAGAGCTGTGTGTACATGTGCGTGTGAACATGTGGGTGGGTGGGAGGGAGGAGGGGAGAGAGGGAGGGGGGGGGGGGCAAAGGGGTAAATGTAGTTGAAGCACACCACGCTGCTTACGTAAGACGCCTCGGCTAACTTAAGCTGCTGAGCATGTTCTGTGAGTCCCGTGTGTACAGTATGTTCTCGGGGGAGCTCCGTTCTGCTTGCTAACTGGGAATCTCCTTCGCTGCAACTTTGTGCCGAACATGATTCCGAAAGCCCACATAACTGAGACGAGCCCCTTTCTGCTCTCACATTTAGGAGGTCAGACTGAAATGTGCAGTTCTTTAAAGTTGTAGCCAAGCGGCTTCACGCTGCCCTTTTTGTCTTTGTTTGTCTGGATTATCGCATAGTACAACATACCGTCCTGTAGTTTCTCCACCATTACATAATCAGTCACGTGTGTGTGTGTGAATGATAACCACAGATCAACCGGACTCTGTTCGACCGCAAAGAACCCTGCAGGCCTGCGATGTTAACAGACATCCTCTCACAGCACTAGGATCAGTCATTCTAACATAAGTCTCAGTATCGGCCTCTCAACATGTGTGTGTGATGTGTGTTATTACGCGCCGTAGTCCATCATCCCGCTGTGCTGCTTCGCTCTCGGGACACCCCGTTGAGTGATCTCCTTACCCTTATTTGGTCGTCACCCACATCCTGAGAAGCGCTGAGGAGACAGAAAGAAGAGTCTACTGCCCCCATGTGGCGGTGTCTGTTACTTGCATTTAACAAACTGCCTATTTGGTATTATACAAATGTGAATCTTCTGGATCTGTTGAATGTTCATTAGATTTGGGTGAGCTAACACCGCTGTGTGTGTCTTTGCAGGGGGATTTGCGGGGCTACCTATCTCAGCAGGACTGGATGTTCCAAAATGCTGAGTTGCTGCAGCTGCAGAGGATGGCCTGTGAAATCGCTGCTGGTGTCACTCACCTTCACAAACACAACTTCCTGCACAGGTAGCACATCATTCGAGTTCACGGGTTTAACAGCCGCTGAGCGTTGGGTTTTTGTTTCTCTGCTGCTTATGGTATAGTAAGCCACATTGCATTTAGATATTTTATTTACAACCTAGTACTTTCTGCTCTTCCGCCCCATTTCCATTATTAGATTGGTAGGCATCTTAATTGAATATGTATTAGTTCATTTAGATGTAGTTCACTTTACCCTCTTGAACCAAATGATAGGTGATACTGGTTTAGCTTTTGTCATCTGGACTGCTCTTGTTCATGTCATTTAGCTTTATTAGTATTTCAATTTTGCGAAAATGTCAACATTTTGATATTGCGTCTTGCCATCTCAACTGTCACGGTGAACATTAATAAATAGGAACTTAACAGGATATTTAACGTCACCAAACACAAACCTCAACAGTCGACTGTTAGTGCCACTTAAGTGCGAACCGTCCAACCAGTGTCCGGAGTACCAGTGTTCTCCAAAAAAGGGGTGCAGAGCAGAGAGGTGGCATTTCATTTTCATTTTTACCCCGGTGAGAGCTGAAGGCCGGCCTGCTAGCAGCCAGCCGGGTACAGGGGGTGTTCGTGTGGCTCGGAGGTTACATGCGACGCTCGGCTCATCGGCTCTATTTTGCATGCTCAGAATAAGCCCGCAGGGTTCCAATAACACCGCTACCATGCATTGCCACAGTGTCAGCTGTCTGCTGTCAGAGGGATATGATGATTCTGCTCTTTGCATGTAAAAGGATAGCCTCATATTGGGCGTTGTGTTTTAATCCTTGTTTACAACGGAGGATAAATTCAATTTGCTATCGTGAAAATATTTCAGCTCAGATGCAACACAAAATAAATACGAAAACACTCGTCGAATGGTGAACGCGGCCACATGCCGGCTGAAGCGAAGGAGTTGATTGATTGTGCAGCTACACAGACACAAAACCCTCAGGGCGAGTGCTGTAAAGGCCGATATCCAAAGCTGAAACCTCAGCCTTGCTATCATGCATTGGTGAGGGTGAAGCCACCAGTTTGGCTTTCCTTTCTAGATCGCGTATCAGCCTTGTAGGGCTACGAGGTTGGGCCCATTTTCTCCCTGTATGCCGGGCATTAAACCTATAGTGGGGGAACTAGAGAGTTTAAAATACATATTTGTTCTCCTTAGAGGTTTCCGTTGGTCTGACAGTCGCTGGGCCACACACACACACACAAGCAGGAACGCTGATGTTAGCAGGGTTTTGTTGTGAAGCAAGTGACTGGGACCTCTGCACAAGGAATGCAGCCGGGCAGAAGGGAAACCAAAGCCTGCCTCTTTAAAATGCATATGTACTACAATGTGTTCCCTACGCCCTCTCCTGGCAGCTTTACAAAACGTTCCTGTGTTTCCTTCCAGAAACTATATCTCGTTGCCGTATGCACGAGTCAGGAATAGCCCGCGTATGAGACTTGTTGCAAGGTGAAAAGCAGAGGCAAACGATATATGACTGTCGTGTAGTTGCCAAAGTCACTGGTGATCCTTGCCAGAATCCTTTGCCCTACTTCTTGTGAGGTAATCTTACCCTTATAAGGTTAAGAGGAGATGGTGGATCCCGTGTTCATATTGATTCTATCAGTTTGTGTGTTCTTTTCCCGCTGCTGCCTGCAAGCTTCATAATAAGTGAATCTTTTGAGTATGTGGATTTATGTAAGTGTCTAATCCATTTCCCTCTGTGCTCTTTTAGTGATTTGGCTCTGAGGAACTGCTACCTGACTGGAGATCTTACAGTCAAAGTGGGAGACTATGGAATTGGACCCTACAGATACAAAGTAAGCAATGTGTTACGCATGAAGAGTATGGAACTGCATATTTTAAACAGCGAGGGCCAGTTACACAAGACACGAGTGATTTATTGACCGTCTTACTTCCAAGTTGACATGATCCCATGGGGGTTGGGCAATCATCTATTTTCATACTGTCTAATGTGGATACTCAAGTTTTTCAGTAGGTAGGCGGTAGGATTATTGAGTGGATGTGGGCGGAGTTATGTCACAGCACGCCAGTCTGACAGAGCTTGGTAATAAATTAACCATAAAAACTCAAATTGACAGCTTTTTCCCCCGTAAAACTGACACGTTTGCATACGTGGGAAGGAACGATCCAAATACCAAGAAGTCTGACTTCCCTCCATCTGGAGTCTTTGGAACGCACACTGTGTTAAGGTTGTGTGGGGGAGACGGGGCCCCACGATGGATCCAGCAGAGATTTGTTTGTTTTTACCTTTTATTTAGGATTTTCTTTTTCCTGATGTGTGACATCAATTACCAATAGCCTTTAAAAAGCTGTGGCCCGCTAAATGTCATTAAACATCAACATAGGCCTCCTTACCAGGGATCCGAACTCCTCCACTTAATGTGACTGAAGTCTGTTTATTTGATCAGTTTTTTTATTGGAGGGAGTGCAGGTGCTTGCCTCTTATCACTTCCAGGGTTCACTGAAGATTTATGGTTGTCTAGTAACTAGACACGTTATTTCTCAAGGCGGTTCTGTCTGGTACATTCCATAAATACTGCTGATCTGTCAGTTTCACTGTCTGAATTTAATACTCCCGAGATAAGGTCACCCTGCGAATCTATTTTGGTAAAGAAAGTGGAGAGTGCACCGCCTGGAGGAGATCGAGTAAACACTCCCATGTCTTCTGTTGCAGAGTGCTATTACATGAGGTTCATTATTCAGTGTAACCTAGAAAGTTACAGATAGTAAACATTGCAAATATGATGTGTGACTGATTTTGATTCCGTTACTATAGGAGGATTACATCATCACAGAGGATGATGTGTTTGCACCCCTCCGCTGGTTGGCTCCTGAGCTGGTGGGCGAGCGCCATGGCGGCGTGATTACGATGGAGCAAACCAAGCCCAGCAACGTGTGGTAGGCTACAAACCGCAGCTCCTCACGCACACTTTTAAAGTCATGAGAAGAGTAGAAGTGGTTTTCAAAAAGACAACAAATTGCTCAGAAATATGAGCCCTTCCTGCAAATACCAAAGCTAGTCACTACCTAACAGTTTCCAGAAGGTGGGGAGAAGACAGACTCTACACCAGCTAAGCATCTCTTTTCAGTCACAACTTGTTGCACAAATGCCTTTTGGTCAAAAATTCAGAGCTACGTGAGGTAGTTTAGCCACATTTCTTTTTAGTCTCTCTATACTACAGCAGTGTGAGTCAGGGTGTTGATGACAGCCTACCTCCTGAAGGTTTGGGATTGTTGGGGGCTGCTTTTGTCCTGCCGGAAATTTGAACCATTTTGTCCTGAATTGTCCGTAGGGCCTTGGGTGTCACATTGTGGGAGCTCTTTGAGAGCGCTGCCCAGCCCTACCCACACCTTTCTGACCGGGAGGTTCTCAATCATGTGATAAAGGATCAACAAGTCAAACTCTTCAAGCCGCAGCTGGAGCTTCCTTATTCTGACAGATGGTGAGTTTTGGTCTGTTGGCCAAAAGCTGTTGGATAATGTACAAATGTTAGTGTCTCAAAAGTCAACGTGGGATTAGTGGTTTGCCTTTTAAGCAGGATTGAAATGATTTGGTCATTTAAAATGTATCTTGCCGGGAAAAAAAGATGTCTGATGAGCTTGTTCCTGCAGGCACGAGGTCCTGCAGTTCTGCTGGCTCTCTCCAGACAAGCGGGCCACAGCAGAGGAAGTGCACCGTCTGCTCATCTACCTGCGCATGCAAGGCCAGAAGGACATAGAAGAAGACTTTGAGCAACGCTGGGACGCCCTCAAGCCCAACCCGTCCACGCGGCAGACCACGGTCAGCCACTCGTCGTACCCGATCCTGGAACAGTTTGCCGATGACGCCCTGCGACAAGAGATCGACGAAGTCCTCACGGTCACGGAAACCAGCAAAGGTCTCAGCTTCGAGTACGTTTGGGAGGCGGCCAAGCATGACCACTACGAAGGCAGCCGCGGGCGCTCGGGCATGGACACGACGCTGAACTACCACAGCATGTTCTTTCCCGTTTCCAGTGAAGACATCCAGGCCCATTTCCCCGATCCGGTTGGCAGAGCAGCAGGCTCAAAAAGTGGCAACACTCCTTCAGGAATTCCTGGAATTCTTCCAGTGTTTGATGCACAAAAGCCAGCTACCGGAAATGAATATTACATACAACTAGAAGAGCAAGGGGAGAGGACAATCGGGGAAGACATGGACTTCAGCTCAGGCCGGCAAGACTTTGTTGTTCTCCAAGATGTCCGTCTGGACGAGTCCAGTACCGATGCTGATTTCTTCCACCAAAGTATTGACTCCAAGGATTCATATTTACCAGACAGCCATATCTGGTCCTCTCTTGAAAATGACAGTCCATACCACACCAATATCTTCACCGACGGGGGGTCCAAGCAAGATGACTCTCCTACCTGGAGGCGGAGTTTTATGGAGCTTCCAGAGCACAATGGCAATCCTTTCCTCGAAGGTGGACCTCTAGAAGTCCAAGCGGTGGCTATAGATAAAAGCAATGTTTTGGGGGATTGTTCAGAAGCCCCGCGCCTGGCGGACTGTGGGGAGGTGGTGAGCACAGACCAGAAGAGGCTTCTGAACACTGAAAAACTAGCCGAGAACTTTATGTTTCTCACGGACCGGAATCTGATGAAAGACGGACCGGGTTTCTCAAGTCCACAGGAGAATTTCCTTTTTCCGGGACTGACTCATGAACCAGAGGAACAGTTCAAAATGAGTTCGTGGGAAAACATGGAGAATTTAGGCAGCTTAGTCTCAGCAGAGAATTATTTAAAACCCGTAGCGAGTAGCACATCCTCCAGACAGGAACTTTTAGACTCTCCAAGTAACAGTTCGGGGGAATTTTGTCTGTCTCTGACAGAAAATACAACCCTGGTGCCTTCCATCACAGTGGTCACAGAAGAGAACTCGAGCAACCAGCTGCCAGTTAGAAATAGTTCTTCCACAGAAGACCTCGGTCTGCTGCAGCCCTCTCTCAGAGGTGCAGACTCCGGTTTTAGTTCTACCTCGGAGAGGTGTGAGGTCATCGTCAGTCAAACCGATGGCCACGCCCCCGCAATCTCTGAAAGTGCCACCACGGACTCGTTGTGCACGGATGCCAAAATCCCCAGCCTTGAAGAAGACCTTGGAACCTCGAAGAATAGCGTCATAGGAAGTCAAATGCCTGAGAACCTGCACGTCCACACGTTGTCCTCCGACAACGGACACAGTGAAGACCTCACAAGTAACGATCTGTTGAGTGAGCTCATCGAGGACGCCGACACGGAACTGGAATCCACGTTGTCTGACCACGAAGAGTCCTTCATGGACACTGATGGGCACCCGACTGTCAGGTCGTCCCTGTTGGTATCCGGGCCGTCTTTGGACCAGATCAGCCAGGACAGTTTACTGGAAGACAGTTTGTCCACGACTCTACCAACTATGGACCACTCCGCCGAGACACCAGACTCTTTGGACTCTCTTGACATCCACAGGCTGGGGGACCAAGGAGACGAGCTGAACGCTCAAATAGCCCCACACAAACTCCAGCCCCCGTACAAAATATCGGACAGCGGCTACGAGACGGAGAACCTGGAGTCCCCTGAGTGGAACTCTCAGCCCAACGTTGAAGGCCAGTCCCCTCTCAAAAACGGCCTCAGTGTTGCCAGAGAAGAAGAAGAAGAGGAGGAGACCGAGGAGCTCACCGCCGCGACCAATCTGGTTCCACCAGAAATCATCATCTCCGAAGCAGGGGTTGGGCTGGATACTCCGAGGGAGGGGCCCGGCGCCGGCGAGCAAGCGGGTGGCGCGGCTCCCGCCGAGGAGCCGTTTATGGGCAGCAACTACCGAGACTCGGCCTACTTCTCGGACAACGAGTCGGAGCCAGAGAAGAAGGCCGAGGAAACGGCCGCCGGAGGTTCCGGCGAAGTGGCGTGGCCGGGGAGCTCCGGCGAGGGGATCAGCGCGGCCGCTGCGGTCCCGCTGCCGGAGCGCGACCCGGAGGGGGGTGCCGACCCGTGGATTTCTCAGCGGGAATCTCCCGAGACGCGCAACAGTGGAGAGGCGCCTCATTTTGGAGGCGTGTCATCGGATGCCGCTTCGGATATCGCGGGCGGACGCCAGACGGAGTCTGCGAACCGTCACAAAGAAGATTTACACGATTCCGAGTCACTCGAGGACGTCGCACCTGCCGATCGACAACAATCAGAGGACCCAGACACCTCAACCGGACTCCTTCCTCCGCTTCCCGCCGTCTCCCCTGCGGAGCCGGCGCCAGAGAGCTCGGGTCACGCCAAGCTCACCAGGACCTACGCCACCGACTGCCATAAAATAAGAGAGCCGGGCCTGGAGGGGCGCTTCCTGGGGAGACAGGAAGGACAGGAGGACGGCGGCGGTGACGCCGACGAGGAGGGCGCGAACAGCGACGACTCAGACGACGACGACGACGACGGCGACAACGTCCGGGGGTACCAGCTCCGCAGCTCCAGTTCGGAGAGCGAGGACGCCGAGGGCGACGACGACGGCGCCGCCGTGCACACGGTGCCGCTCATCGTCTCGGATGACACCAGTGCGAAGAACCTCAAGAGCTTGTTGAAACCCGCCGCGCCCAACGTCCAGCCGTCGTCCTCGCCGTTTCCTGCCGGAGGCAAAGCAGACAACGCCAGAAGAGCCGTGTCTTTCTTCGATGATGTCACCGTCTACCTGTTTGACCAGGTGTGTGTTTTTTTTCTTTCCTGTGTTTGTTGTTTGTGGGATAACAAAACGTATTTTAGGTGTAACAAGTATGACACAATATTTCTAACTAAAGTACAACTCATTCTGCTGTAGGAGACCCCCACTAAGGAACTGGGGGACCACTCCTCACACAACAAGGCTCCAGAGTTCAGCAGCCCGGTGTCCACAGCCGGCTACCTGAACCGCTTCACCAACTCCGAAAGCTCCACTGACGAAGAAGGTGTGTTGTGTGTGTGTTGTGTTGTGTTGTGTTGTGTGTGTGTGTGTGTGTGTGTGTGTGTGTGTGTGAGGGAATAAAAATAAGCGCAGGTCCTGCTCCTTGCCTTTGTCATTTCGCGCCCCCGGCTCATTGGTGAAATCCCCGCAGGTGGCGGTTTTGAGTGGGACGACGATTTTTCCCCTGCGCCCGCCTTCCTGCCCAGGACGGACAAAGACCCCCTGTCAAAGGCCGCGTCCTCGTCCGCCGCGGCTCGCTTCGCCTCCTCGCCACCCGCGGCCGGCCGCGTGCCGGAGCCCAGCTGGAGCAACTCGTCGAACTACTCCCGTTTCTCCATCTCCCCGGCCAGCCTCGCCAGCTTCTCCCTCACGCATCTCACCGACTCCGACACCGAACAGGGAGGCAAGTTGAGCGCGCAGTCACACTGCCGAGCGTTAATATACCGGCCTCAATGACGTGGAAGTTTTGTTTTTGATCAGTTCATGTTTAAACTCTTCTCTTCCTCTTTTGTTCACCACAGGAAGCAGTGAAGACGGAGAAAAGGACTAGTGTGATATGTTAGCGTCCCGCTATTGAACTCGCACTTTTTAACAATCGAGAACAGCTGAACAAGGAGAAATGGTTGGAGGGGCAAACCGGTGCTTCTCTCAGGCAGAACCGCTCTTTCTTTCCCCGCCCACAAGGCCCCCGCCGGAGCCCCCCCCGCCTCCCCACCTACATCAGTGTGTCATTTCAATTCCGTGCAATTCCACTTGGGGAGAAAAAAAAAGGTTTCTACATGTTTGCTTTAAAGACTTTATCATGTGCATTCCAGGTGTTTGGCTGCTTCTTTTTGTTGTGTCCACGTGCACTCATTGTTTCAGGACTTTCACCAAAAAAAGAAAAGAAAAATGAAAAAGAAAAAAGACTTCTTATGCTCTGAATTCAACACACTGGGCTGACAAAACTCACTACAGCCAAATAGGAATGAGCTCAGGCTTATCCTCTCACTTTGTTGATTTTGTTCCTTCGTGTTGTGCGATTATTTTCAGTGGATGCCTCTTTCGGGAAGAATGATTTTTTTTTTTCTTCTTTTTTTTCCGTAACCTCTCATCAGGTGTTTTTATGTGACTATCTCCTAATTGGAGAGAAGCTGCGTGTTGTATCCCGCTGTACAGCATTTGAATAAGAAGGGTTTGAACTAAACTGAACTTAAAAAAGAAAAACCTCATCTACACAGGTGACACGCTGAGTGTTCCTTTTTATTTAGGTTTAAAAGGAACATTTGCAGTAAGTAGTTTCATATTATTGAGACAACCCCAGTAAGAACGTTTGTTATCAGACAAGGATTTACATATTAGTCTTTACTGAGTTGATGAGGTAAAGCTAAAGACAAGTAATTCATTTTGTAAGGCTTAATCGGATGCTCTTAAATGTGCCGGAAGGTGCTCGGATGGGTTTTACTACGCGTCACTGAGGACAGCTGCATTCCTCCATCCACCATCACTACAACTTCAAAATCACACCTTTTTAGTGAGATCCTGTAAAAAGTGAAAGATTTTATTTTTTAAATGTGGGAATGGAGAAATATTGAGTTGTTTGCACTTTTAAAAAAACAAAACCTATACAATGATTGAGTCTTCAGTAGTGCAGGGACGCAAAGCTTCAACAAAATCATCACTTCTAGAACAATAAACACTGCTGCGTTTATCAGATCAGTGTCATGAACAGAGTCGTCTGCCTTTTTTAAATTTATTTTTTTAACATTGTGTCAAACTTAATTAACCTGTTCACGTCCTTTTCCGCATTAAGCACCCATCGTCCACCTGCATTTTTTTTTTCTTATCTTATTTGCAGGCCGTTCATCATGTGCTGGTCTTCATCAGTTTCTGTACAGAAGCATAAAACAAAACTGTTGTGAATCGAGATATGCTTCCCCTCCGAGGTGTCCATGTACGGCTATGAAGGCAGGTCTTTTATGCTGTAGGTTACACGGCGACCGTGGTTCAAACACCTCGTAGATTCTGTCCCAGACGACCTGCTGAACAGCGCTGCGTCCCCTGTGTTAGATGATGTCCATCTCCCCATACAGAAGACACTGTACCTTTTTAGATGTTACCTCTGTTAAAACCAGCAGCCTCTGCTTCAGTTAAACTTGAACATTTATTTAAGGAAATCCTTTATTTGACGATGGTATACATTGGCTTAATCTTGCACTTTTGAGAGACGTAACTTAATGTTGAACTGTACCGATGTATGTAAATGTAAAAAAAAAATGTCTAAATGGGAAATGTTAACTTGAGGTTTCATATAACTTAAGATGAGTTGATCAGAGGAACATATCACGATCATTGGCTAAAAGCGGTTAAATTAAAGACGAAAGCAGATGTGAATTCATTCTGTCCTTTAAACTTGTAGATTTAAAAAAAATATTTTTACTTCCTATTTATCATGCTTAGTGTAATTGAATGAAATGTTTCTAATTCCATTGTTTATTATGAAAATAAATGCAAATGAACTTCTAATCTGCAATGTTTTTGTCTTTCCTCTGTGTACTTCACGTAGTCCGTTTATTGAAATCAACTCGGGGGAATTACTCGCATACCGACTGAAATGATGTCCGAACATAAATCAATATTTCTTTTATTTCACATTTCGATGCCCTTAAGATGAATGTCATTGGTGACATCCGGAGCTGAAATGACAACAGTCGCAGTAATGTAGGTGGATACGATACTCACAGGAAGAACTGTCATACTGCAGCAGGATGGAGGGGCGTCTTAATGTAGACGGAATGTTGCATTGGGAAGGATGTTTTTTGAAAAAGCCTTAAATATTTGGGAAGGTTTGAAGTAGCAATATGGTCAACAAAAACCAAAAACGCCATTGCAAATAAATAAAATAAACACATAAGTTAATAAATAAATCAAAAAGCACGAACAAATATGTAACCAGCCCAAAACAAACACAAAACAAAACAAGCTTCTAGTAACTGAGCTCATTTAGACAACGGTGGGATTGTGTGTTTGCAGACAAGTTCGTTCAGTAGCCTTAGCCCTTTATCGAAAAGTCCCCCCCGCTCAGGTTATCACAGGATACCGTGTGGACAAATAGAAGCTGTTGCTGGATCCCAACAGCCAAAAACGTGCACTAACTTTTACGTTTTCACCGCACAACAAGATCCCTTAAATGCTCTCGTTCTCCCTTTTCCCATCCCGACACCTACGGGATCCGGGGTCGTGATTGTGCGTTCCCTTCACACGAAGGGGCAGTAAGCGCCCGAGGAGCCGGATGTGGATCCAGCTACACGCCCACCGCGCTGCCGTTCACCTGCGCGGGGGGCAGCGGGCTGCGCGGGGCTCCGACGGGGCCGGGATGGGGGCCGCGAGGAGCCTCCGCAGAGTTCCCCCTCACGCTGATGTGCTCCCATCCTCCCTGGGAGTCAGAACACACGGCAGTGAAAAGGGACGGATGGTTCCATGGGTGAATAAATAATAATAATGCTGCTAAAAAGTAAAGTGCTCCGGAGTTTTAGGTACATTAAAGTGCTGTTTTTCAAGACATCCATTGTTTAGTTCTTTCATCAGATTGGTCGACAATATGAAAATATATAGCTTTTTACAATTCATTGAGTGCTGAAAGTATTTGTTTTTTTTTGCTTAGAATTGAAATATAAATTTGGGAGGGCATACTGACGGCGGACTCACCCCTATGCCATAGTCCCAGGACTGTCCCCTGGGCTGCATGGGTCCCACCCCCAGCCTGTGGCAGACAGCTCCAGGAGTCTCAGCTGGGAAGCCCGGGACTCCCTCTGCTATGATCCACACCTGGAGACAACATCTGCAATGAACCATTCGCGCTTCATCCACAGATACGGTTCACACTCCGCTTCCACTGTGCCGGTGAAACTCGACAAAAGTGTCTGACCTGGTCCAGCGGTCCCACGGAGACCTTGGTGACGTTGTTAGAGATGAGCTCCCAGGCGGAGCCCTGCGGGTAGCTGGGGGTGAGGCCCTGCCTGAACCACAAGTTACCTGTACGGAGATTAACGTTAAGCGTTAACTGGAGTGTAAGTATAAAACAACAAGGAGAACTTCACAGCTGCTCACTGTTGTCATCCACAGCAAAGACGGAGGTCCTCCCCACCGACAGCTGCCTGAGAGTCTGCCTGGGGGGGCACGGGATGTGGTACCAGCATTCTCCCGCGGGGTTCTGCGGGGACACGGAGCCCCTGTAGAACACCTCTCCGTCCTTGGCGATGGCCCACACCTGGTTGGCGCCGCCGATGGAGATGGACTTGAAGGGCTGGTCCGTGCCCACGTGCAGCCAGGAGCTGCCCTGTGGGATCAGACGCAGCGGAGTGAAGAGAGGAGACGTTTTTTTTTAAAGAGGACCGATGAACGCTTGGTGTTCCAGCAAAATCTTACCGCGGCGTTTTGGGGCGTGACGCCCAGTCGGCACAAGACGTCCCCCTTGTCGCTGAGGGCCCAGACGGGGACCTGCTCCATGCTGCTGTGGGCCAGGCAGGGCATCAGAGAGATGTCACTCAGGCAGATGGGCGGGACCCGTTGCCACGGGCCCGTCAACGTGATCGTACACTTCCTGCGAGCAGAACGTAGCATTACTCCAGCGGCGAAGGAACCGCGCGTTGGAAACCGCCGAGGAATGCGTGCGTCTCATCACCTCGTCCATCGCCTGCGCCTGACAAAGTCTTTCATGGCTTTGTGGCCATGAAACGTCCTGCGGGGAGCGAGATCAGTCAGAGCAACGCGACGCCTCGCTTTCTTATCACACCCTGAGAACATAATGACAACGTACGTGGGGAAGTCGGCCGCGTACTGCCAGCCTTCTTGGTCCGTCCCCCCGGGGACGTCGTAGTCCACAGCCCACTCGGACGCCTGAAACGCAGGCAGTGTGGGAGGGAGGGAGGGGTGGGGGGGGATTAGCCGGGGGATGAAAGAAGAAGTTTCTTTTTTTTTTTGAGTGTGTGTCTGGATCCTACCCAGGACCACTGCGGGGAGGGCGGGTGCGTGTTCCCTCTGGTGCGTTCCTGCAGCCCGCCCTCATCGCTCCACATCGGGCGGTCAGTTGGAAGTCCTCTGGAGGCCCCCCCCAAAAAAAAAGCGGTATGTTCTCAGATGTTCTCAGAGGAGCCAGCAGACAACAGCTGCACAGATTAAGATGCAGACGTTGGTAAAGAAAGGGTTGCTACTTGTCTGTGTATCCTGTCATGGGGTTCCACCTCTGGTTCTCGTACACATGGACACTCCGCACGTCGCTCTGCTGGTGCCGCTCACCTGCATCTCCTGCCGCACACACGAGCACGCGCAAAGATGTGATGCCAGCGGGGAAGTAGTTACAGATGTGAACGGCTGCAAACAGACGCTTAAGCAATTGCCCACAAAACTAGAAGCTGGAAGCAAGACGATTGAATCTTTCTTATGTGTTTGTAAGCAATTAAATAAATTGTGTTAGTGACATAGATTTGACCTTTAAGGTAAAAAACTGATTAAGATTTATTTTGACCAATTACAGATTATGGCACAAGCATATAGAATAACGTAAATTGACTTTGAGAATCTAAGCTTGAGCAGCCAATATTTTGTACATTTACACTGATAAATATTCAAGCAGTTATTAAAAATGAACAAATTTACTGGATCACTTATGAAAAAATAATTAAATAAATCACCGAAAAGACTTCTTGGAATCGGTGTTAGCGATAATGCATCCAGCTGACAGGTGTGGCAGATTAAACCATTATACCATTATTAATGTGCCTTAGTGAAGTCACAATAAACGGTCACTACAAAACACGCACTTTTTTGTGTGGGCCACTCGCACGCTGAGTGAACGAACGGCAACTGTTGTTCATGAAACGATCAAGATCCTGTCACACGTCGCTGTGCCGCTCATCTGCCACCATCGATTCGTGCTGCGGGACGATGATGATGATGATGATGATGCACAGCTCCGTGTCACAAGGATCTATACACAACAGGCCCTTTTCACTGCAGCCAACTTGACAGTTAAACACAGGTGGAAGCAATGATATCAATGAATGCATGTGCCTACTGGAATGTCTGTGACACAACAGTCAAACCGTATTAGGACCATAATTCATTTATTTAACTACATTAGCCGTATAACCAGCTTTTAAACTGACGGTGGAGATTCTGAAGCTGAACACATTTCACGATAAAAAAGTAGTGACCAGCCCGAGGCACACCTGTATGATACCTATGCTGTTTAATGCTGTTTAATGGATTTAATTGATGCGCCAACCTGTCTGGTGGATGAATCAAGCGCTCATTAACATGGATTCAAACTAATTTGTGCAAGAAATCTGGGAGAAATTTGCCTTTTTGACGCACATTAAAAGCCATCAAGTGTTTTGTGTTTTCAGTGAATGAAGTCCACATGTTTTGCAATGTCAGACGGTTCCTGAATGTTATTTTAAATTTGTGGGCAGGTTTACCCGGGATGGGCTGTTGCCCACAGCGCCCGCTGTAGACCCAGGCGGTGCCGTCCCACCCGATGCCCCACACCAGCCCCAGACTGTTAGACTCTACGCAGCGCAGGTGACCCGGGACCTGCCGCCAGAACCTGTAGCACCGCACAGCGGAAGCACCCGACATTAGCCACATCATCGTTAGCACACAGACAGAGACAAGGTACCGGCACACGGTGTGAGGGGGGGGAGACTTTCACCATGCAGGGCCAGTTTGTTAAGCTTGTTAGCGACGTGTTGGCTGACGTGTAGCAGAGTAGAGACAAAGTAGGCACGAGAGAAGCGGACGCCAAAAAAAACAGCTCCAACAGTAAAAGAGAGAATGAAAACGGGGGGTTCTGCTATTCGGCGGCAGCCTCACATGAGGTCACAGGCCAGGGTGTGCGCGGCGGCTTCCAGAGAAAAGGACGGCTCGTGGACCATGATGTCTCCCGTGGAGGTGGTGGACCACAGGGCCTGTCTGGACGGGGGTCCATCGATCCCTCGACACTCACAGCAACAGTCAGACAACAGGCTCAACTGAACAACACAAAAGGACAGAAACAACAGGCGGTGTCACCAGCAAACCTCTTAGTTTCACTCTAACTGTTCCTCTTTCTGCTTCAAAAACCGTTACCCAATCCTTCATGTCCGTTTGGGTTTGTGCTGCCAGAACCAGGGGCCACCTCTGTTGGGTCCTCTGCGTGGTGTAGACAGCAAAGGCATAGTGGCAGTCCATGAGCACCGGCACCAGCGCTGTGACTTCGTGTATAAACACATGAAGGTACTGCGACAAAACAACAAAAGAGAATGAGTGAACAACCGTGAACTGACCAAAGAGAGAGAATTGAGCCGAAGCCAACCGACCTTTTTCTCATCGTACTGCGTGTAGTAGACAAAGAAAATGCTGTCCTTCCTCCCGTCGGACTTGGTGGACTGCTCGAGAGCGACGGCCACGTCCACCCAGCGCTGAGGCTTCCAGTCCCTCCACCAGCGCAACGCACCTTTACGCACCCACACGGACTGTGGAGGGGGAAAGGGGTGTGAGCACAGAGCAGATGCGATCCGTCCCGGGGCAGGACGGAAAGGACGCGATGCCGCCTTACGTGGCTTCTCTCCAGCGGCTTCTTGCTGATCTCCCCTCGGCTCTCCTGCTGCTGCTGCTGCTGCTGCGGCTGTTCGCTCCACGCCGCCGACTGCACGGGAGTCAGGGACAGGGAGCTGCTGAGAGGACCTGGCAGGCGAGTCGAGACCTTTCAGACAGACGGACACACAGGTGCCCCCCCCCCACACACACACACACAGGTTGTGGTCTACGTACCTGTGGGACTTAGCCAGCTGATCTGCGAACTTGCGTCCACGTCGCAGCCCCCACCGGAGATCCAGCTCCACACCGGTGCGTCCTCTTCCCCGACGCCGCGGGAGGTCTCCAGGGTCCCCGCGGCGCCCGGCGACAGCCCCGCCGCCTGCGCACATCGCGCCTCCAAATCCACGTTCATCCAGGGGACGTCGTGTCCTGTGGTCTCGGGGGTCGGGAGGATGGGCGCCGGGGACAGCTCCTGGACTCCCTCCCGCGGCGCCTCCGTGACGGGGACTTGCGGAGCGGCGGTCTTGTCGCGGTCCGACACCAGGCTGTTGATGAAGCTGTCGCTCGCAGGGATGAACGGCCTGGGGGCGTCCTGCTGGACGGCCGGGGGAGGATCCCCGGTCTTCGGAGGAGGTGAGTCGTTTCCCCCCAGGGGGACAACCGATGAGGCTGCTGCTTCGAGGACTGGAAAGTCTTTAGTGGCGCTCTGCGCGTCGGCAGGACCCGACTCGGAGTCGGAGTCGGTGCAGCTCAGAAGGGAGCTTTTTGAGGCCTCCGCCCGCCGGTCACCCAACTCACACTCCTTCCTATTAAACAACAAGCGCACGCGGGCAGCGCGGGAGAACACGAGGGGTGTTAGCAGATCGGTTTCATTACAGTATTCAAGAGGAACGACTTGATCGTCTTCTTCGTACGGACCCGGGCGGGATAACCTCTTTGCTATTCCCCCATTGAGCGGAAACAGGAATCCAGCCGCTCCCGCTGGGTTCGGACGGCGTGACGCCCATCCTGAAATACAGGCCTCGGTCCTCGCCCACCGCCCACACCTGACATGAATAAAGAGGCCAGAAAACAATGCAAAACGACAAAGGTGCAGAGCGCACACACACACACACACACACACCCGTCGTGACAAGATGGGAATTCAGTCGCAACAACCAACAGGATAAATACGGCGGAATGGCGTCAAATAAAATAGAAGAACACTTGTCGTCACTCTTCAAAAAGTTGTATTCGTGGCACCAGTAGGCCACAGGCAGCTGTTACTTTATAAGGCCATACACTGTAACACTGGCACCTGCCATATCCATAATTATCCATATCCAACCCTGAAATATGAAATATGGGATATGATGACGCCGGCTTGGCCAGCTTCTAATTAGGGAGTCTCCCGCATGTCAGGCCAGTAGGAATATAGTCCGGGGATATATAAGGCCGAGCCTGAGGGGGGCTGCTGCTGGGTGGGGGGTAGGGGGCATTGGCTGGGGCGGCTGGGCGGGCTCGTGTTACAGGGCAACCTCGGGGGCGGGGCTGGAGGCCAGAGGTAGAAGGGCCGGGGAGGGGGGAGACCAGGGGTGAGAAAAGAAGGCGGGAGGGGGGGGGCGTGAGTTGAGGGGTTTGCAGTGCTACCGGAGTCCTCGGCAGCGAGATGCAGAGAGAAACCCCCTCTGCCCTTGACCCCAACCTTGAACCGGAGGGGCCCAGATCCAAAAGCCGAGCGGTGACGTGAATCAGTAGTGGGGGGGGGGGGATTAGCATTAAACAATAAAAAGGGGAACACCAATACATTGTGACCAGGCTGAAATGATCTTTTCACCTGCTCATTGAGTCCCACGTCCACCACCATCATCTCCCCTCCGATGCTGATCCAACCGGACCCGCAGGGGTTGTGGGAGTTCACGCCCCGCCTGAACCACACCTGGACACACACACACACACATGCATATAACAACACGCATACAGATGTTTCCGTCGCAACGCGGAACAGCCAGTCGGCGTGTGAGGAGGACCCATTCACCTTGTAGTCTTTAGTGACCACCCAGACCACACTAACTCCAACCGCCACGTGGAGCGCTTCGATCTCCTTTCCCGGTGATTCCAGCTCCACCCACGATGTGCCTGACGGAAGAAAAAACGCTGCATGTTTACCGACGCGGCATGAAGGGAAGATCTGATCTCGGCAAACCGTCCCCTTTAGTGTGGTAGTTTAAGTTTTGCTGTGTCAAATATTCTGCTCTACTAACGGCTGAGAATAATGTGGGAGGAACGCTTTAATGGCACCTTTTGTTCGAGTGACGTTGAAGCTTCAATCATCATATTTGATGCCTGTGCCAGGCAGTGTATATCTGGCTTATTTCTTTGGTGCCTAAATGACTTGTGAGACTTGCACCGTGGGTTACGGTCATTTTACTTCAATAAATGTCTTACTTTCTTAGGTAGAGTATTAAAAATGTATCTCATTATACTATTGTGGTGTCACAAAAGAAACTGTCTGATACGTAGAAACAAAACTGACAAAAATCACAAGCAATCCAGATGAAGAGACACAAAGGTCATATCGTAACACATTTTCCACCATCTCACACCAGAACGAATCGTATATAAACATATGAATATATAAATGTGAACTGACCAGTGGGGCAGTCCAGGCTGAGGCCAGTACGGACCAGCAGGTTCCCATCCCACAGTAACGCCCACAGGAGGTCCCCGGGGCCGGCCGACAACTGAGCCACCTCCTTGAGCACTTCTACTTCCTCCCAGCCGGAACCCTCCGGGACCCGGGGATGGATCCCCTCCCTGAACCACACCTGCAAGGTTAAGATGGAGCCTCAAGATGGCACCGGGTTTGGCACAGTGCAGCATGCTCCGTAAAGACCACTGAAGCATATCTGATGAGTAATTTTACACGAATTGTATGAAGTAATGCTGCCCTCTTGTGGTCAACGTTTATAGGCGCTAAAAAGCCACTTGTTAATGCAATATCTGACAGATCTGAATTTAAAGCATTTCATCTCATGTTATCCTCATTAATGAATGCAGCGTTCATCAGCACTGCAGATGTTGCCTCGGGGAAATATTACAGCAGGAAATATTCGGTGCTGCGTCAAGCTTTCAGGAACTCTGCAGAACTCTAAACCGCAGTGAGGGAGCATGTAATCCTTCTCTTGGGTGAACTTCAGATGCACATTTGTCACAAGACCGTCGAAACCCGCGGGGACTGACCTCTCCTTGTTGGGACACGCCCCACAGGTAGGGATACCTTCCAGACTGGTCGCTCATCTGCCAGCCACCGCAGCTTATGTCACAGAGCGGCAGCAGCGGCTTCCTGGGACTGTCCAGGGGGATCTGCGGAGACAGACAGCGGCTTTGCTTGAAACCTCGGCGCGGAACCTTTCTGCCCTGATATTGCTGCGACCGGAGGAGCGTCGGCACCTTCGCCCAGGTGCCTTGTGCTGTGTATCTCCTGTAGCGGATCCACCGCCTGCGACGGACGCAAGAGTTCCACTTCTTATCCGGGGAGAAGTTGGCGGGGAAGTCGACTGCGTACTCCCAGCCCTGGGGGGGGGGGCACACAGTAGCAGAGCGGCGTGTCGAGCGTGGAAGAAAGATGTGCAGGAAAGATGCAGACACTTAAAGAAAGGACTGCGTGTTGTTTCTTACCCCAGTCTGGCTGGGTTCTCCACAGCTCTGATCCACGTACCAGTCCCCCTCCCAATCCCAGCTGCGGGAAGGCAGCTGAAAGCTGTGGAGCGGTTGAGGATTCATCCCGGTCACGTCGCTCCACGGCCAGCGGTCGGTGGGCAGCAGTGTGTCAGTGAAGCTGTCGACCGGGTTCCACCTCTAAAAAAGATCATTGAAAACACACACACAGCGCTTGAGCATTAAAAACATACGGCGTCCCGGTTGTAAGTGTATCAACGTACCTGGTTTTCATAAGTCTCCTCCCGGTAGCGGATGGAGGTCTCGCTGGGCATCATGTTGAGGTAAACGTGGTGGTCGCAGCCGATGCCCCAGCAGCGGTCCTTCCCCGCTGTGACACGCTTCAGCTCCAGCAGCGTGTCATCTGCACGCACCCACCGCTGGCCAGCTGTGGAGAGGCTGTACACCCTGCCGTACACATCCACGGCCCACAGCAGCGTGATGGGCATGGTGGCCCCTGAAGGGAGACAGCAAAACACTCCGGCGTTTATCCTACGGCTCAGTGCACTTGAGTGAAGAGACGCGGCTACGAGTAAAGGCTACATTTACAATTTAGATTTATCCTTGATGGACTGTAATTTCCCCAGTTTGGAAGTGTTTATCACCACAATAGAGCCAAAAGAGAAACGTATATGTCACGTGACTTCCTGTATTATCAGAATTATGTTATTTGTTTATATTATATTTCAACTTGACTGTTTAGAATGAATTTAAAATTTAGTCTTGCTTTAACTTCAATAAAAAAATATTCCCAAACCCGTTTTTATTTCTTATTTTCTCTTAAAAAAAAGAAAACCGACTAACTGGTGCTTTTAAATTGAAATGTCTAACCGGAAGTCTGGCGTTTATTCTGGTGGCACAATTTGACAGACGACAAATACTAATCCGCTACAGCGTTGACATTCACTGTGCCTCGACTACCACTATTCGATCAAACGGGCCCTCACGCGGTTTATTCACGTGAAGTGTGATACCGGGTCACGTGATCTCAACCAGCCACTTCAACTGGATTCTCAAATTATTTTTATGAAACGGAACCGGTGGAAATAGTAAACCTCTTCCCATTACATTGTTTTCTCGCTATAATGAACCCCACCTACCTTAAAGACAGCAGCGTATCCTCGAACTGGTGCACACTCACTCACTCACTCACGCACGCGCGCGCGCGCGAAGCAGCCTAGCGTTACCTGGATGTAGGTGTCCGATCCGCGGTTGTCAAGGGAATATCAACACGCGCGACGTGACATCAGGTGCAGCCGCCGATCCGCGCCATCTCCGGTACCCGCGCTAAAAAGAAGCTCAAGTTAGTCACCAGCAGAGGAAGTTATATTAGTGAAACTGTGAAAACAGACAGCGGACACGGGGTCGAATGCCGCAAAGTCGTCTATAAGCTGTTTACATCTCTAGGGGAGGAGGGGGGGGGGGGTTCTTGACCCCCCATGGACCCCACTTTCCATCACTTACAGACGCAGCTCGGTCACGAGCAACACCTCATGGAGACGAAGAGCGGAGTCATTCATGCGTATTCCGGCTCCATGGGTTTAATTCCCATCCCTGGTCCCGAGGAACGGTCTGACTCCTGAGAGCACAACAGGAAATGGAGGGAGCGTCGCTCTGATTGGTCGAAGCTCGGCGGGGGGGCGGGATCTCGTTGTCCCATTGGATGGAAGGAGACGCGCTCCCGGTATTTCCTTTTTTCCGACAGCCGCTGATTGACGCGCATATTTTAATAATTCATTCAGTTCAAATGAATTATTGAATCGCGAGGTTGGTTTTACATGTTTGGAATATGTTATCACAAACAAACACCAAATGATAGGAAAATACCAACACCAAACAACACTGAGGTTTATGCAACGCATACATGTACTGTTACTGTCCATGTTAATTAGATTTCTTGTCACTTTAAATTTAATTGAGGATTTCTATTTCATGCAACTCTGACAGCTAAGGTTACTTTTCAAGCCAATTGTGTCTAATTAAGTATACAGAAATTTGGAGATATTTAATTTGAATGTCTCCGATGTTTAAGGAAACACTTCTTAAGGTTAATGAAGGTTAAAAAAAAAGCGTCATGGATCAGCTGGAAATGCTTCTTACTTTATAAACTACGCAGGATTGTTACCCCAAATGTATATAAACGAGTTCCAACTATCTATCTGTCTGTATCCCGGCTAGCTCCTTCATCCCTGGGGGTGCGAGGGGGGGGCATCACCATGGGCAGATATATATATATAATAATTATTATTATTATGCAAGATTAAGGGCAACCCCCTTCTAATGAGGACAGCAGTTATGTGTTATGTAAAATGCAAGTACCCCCTCCACACATTGAAAGTACTCATCCCGATTCGAACAAATGACTGCTGTCCTCGTTATGTGAACCATTGGGCCTGCCAGTCGCCATTGGGGGGAGGGTGGGGTGTGATCACGGTGTTTAGGCTCTGCAGAGCACTGCGTGGTGCACCGAGCTTTGTCTTTTCCTGCGCTGTCGCTTTAAGAAGCCCTGCGGTGCGCAGAAGGCGCAGCGCATCACATGATTCTTCTCTTGTGACCGTCCGGACAGAAAAGGAAAAGCCTCGCTGACTTCCAGCTGTTCGAAGACACGAGTACCTCTGTATTGGTACCCAGGGACTAACTCGAGGAGGGAGATGGAGTTAAGTTAACTACCACCGCAGAGAGTCACACCCGCGCTGCCTTCCAAAGGGGCCATCCGGCGTTGTTGCGCCAAAGGGGACAAAGTTGGCGCATGGAGAGGGACGAAGTTTCCTTTTTTTTTGTTGGTTGTTGTTGTTGTGGCGCAGCGCGCTTTCCTTTTGTTTCTGTCGCCACCGGCGTCAACGCAGCGTCGCGGGCGCCCGGAGCCGAGTGAGCGGAGTTTGAAGCGCTAGTTTTTGCGGAGAACTGAAAGTGAAAGGGAGCTTTTAGACGAGGAGACCCGACGGCGAGGACGCGCGTCACGTCGGCTGAGAATGGTGGACAGCAAACCTCTCCTCCAGGACCGACCTCCCGCCTACGCCAGCGTCCCGGGGGCTTACGAGTACGGCCCGCAGCCGCAGCAAAGCTATGGCGCCATCCCGTCCCCGGCCCCGCCGCCCTACCCGTACACGTACCCGGACGGCCAAGGCAAGTAACCCCCCCCCCACGGTCCACATCCGTAGCGCGGCGTCACCAGGCGGGTGGAGAGGAGCACCGCTGCCCGCTTCCGCCTTGGTTTTAAAACTCAACGGAGGGTCGCTTTTGGTTGTGACCCCCCCCCCCCCCAGCAGCTCGCGATTCTCGGTACAATCCGAAGCAACATGTCTGACATAAGTAACAAATACCGTGAAAGTGTTATTAAGTTTCCTTAATCAGGCGCTACAATGCTGCGCATGCGCAGTAGCGCGATGGCGACGGCCGGTGTTTACCGACTAGTTTTTGCTCAAATAAATATTTTTTGTCTAAAGTGGTACAGGGTAAAATTAATGCTCAACTAACCGAATTAACTTTAAAATGTGTTAATTTATGTCATCACATAAGCTGGTTTGTGTTTTTTATGGGAAGCAACAGCAGGCGAAACGGGGCTTTGGTGCGTTTAATTAACCTTATGTGAAGGAAGCAGGAATCTTCTGATGGATTCGTGTAACGGCTGCAGCAACGAGAAAGTTACTCCTTCCCAGAATACGGTCTGATTTCGTTCAGTTTTCGTGTAACTTCCTGCTTGCTAAATAACGTGTTCTTGCGGTTATTATAAAAGAGTAAAGGTACTTGTACAGCTGAGCTGTAATCCATGTAAACGAGCACGTATCAAAGTTTACTGAGTCACACAAAAACAACCACAGATGGACAGATTGTGGTAAACCACAAAAAAAAGTCAACATGCCCCGAGGGTCAATGAAATGAACTTGTGAATCCACAAATGTCCAACAACAACAACAACAGTAGAAAGAAGAAAGCCAAACCGGATGCGCCGATACTTTCAAATGACTGATCTACGTACACCGTAAATAACAACAAGCGTGTGTCTTTCTCCTCTCTCTCGACCACAGGGTACCCATCGGCTCAAATGAACCCCGCCATAGCTCAGCAGCCCTACGCTGGGACTTACACCATCCTACAACCCTCTGTGGTGGTGGTAGGGGGCTGCCCGGCCTGCAGGTGAGCGAAACACACACACACACACACACACACACAGCGAATAGGAGTGTGTATTGCGGCAGATCTGTAGATTAGCTCGGGGGTTGATGATGAGCGTCCCGTGTTCACCGTGACTCGGCCGATTTCTTTTTTTTTTTTGCCGGTCTGTGCGATGTGGTCGGGCCTAGCGTGACATAATCGCTTACCGGATGTGACTTTCAGCGGTGGAAGATGGGTTTTTAAATGGTTTCGCTTGGCCCGAGTCCACATCCTGTCAGTCAGCTGATTTCCTGTCAGTCAGCTGATCAAACATGCGACCGGTCAGATCCAGGCCACAGTTCACAAAATGAAAGCAAACAAATGAGGATAAGATATTTCATTTTGTGACGGGGTCGGTTATTGCTGTCACGAGGTGAAGGAATACCTCCGTTCCAGTTTACCGGAACTGAAAGTTCACATAGTTGAATGCCTGCTGGATCGCTTGCTATTCTATACGCTGCGCCCCGAAACCTTTTGTCGTAACACTCAAACCAGTGTGTGTAGTCTCTCTCCACAGTAGAAACATTAAGTCTGGTAGAGTTCGTGTCCCCATCGGCTGTGCCATGGCTGTGTTTCCTCGGTCGGTAAAAGTCCCAGTTCCCGGCACAAGTGTACAAATAAGTTGTGTAAATAGTCGCTGCGTGGGACAGCAGCACATTGCGTGGTGAGGTGCCCTGATTAGAGCTTAGAGCCTTTTAACGGGGTTAAACCGAGGTCACCCCCACCACACATAGTCTTGAAAATGAGTCCTTCTATCACTATTCTATCCCCTCCACCCCAAAATGCAGAAATGCACACTACATGTATCTTTAGGATCTAGTTTGACACATTGCATTCGTTAATTCCTCTCTCAGATTTACTGGAATGGAGAAGTCATGAGACCGCATTTGGCATTTTGTTCACCACTTTAAGCCGTGGATTAAAGCTGCTCTCCTACCGGGAAACAAGCCGCTTCGGGTCCTGACCGTTCATCTTTCACTTTGAATTGATTGATGGTTGCTTACAGGGGGACGTCGGGACATTGTGAGATGGACATCAGAAAGAGAGACTTCAAAAACCTTCACATTATTAAGAGTTTTACCTATTCAGTGTGATCAATTAATGAAATGATGAATAATACAAAAATACATTTTGAAACTGTAACGTGACGTTTGTCTCTTTATGTTTATTATCTGCCCTTCAGGAACGCACAAATATCCACTAGGATTTAAGTATAAACTGATCAGTAACCTGATACAAACTAATGAATCGATTATTAATATAAACTGTGTGTGTTGCAGAGTCGGCGTCTTGGAAGATGACTTCACCTGCCTGGGGATCCTGTGTGCCATCTTCTTCTTCCCACTGGGTCTCCTCTTCTGCTTCGCACTGCGTCAGAGAAGGTGTCCCAACTGTGGCGCCTCTTTCGGCTAAAGGGACCAAACCCCAGCTCGTCCACACACACACACACACACACACACACACACACACGCACATGTAATCCGGCATTTTTGTCTCTTTAATTTTATTATCTTTCCTTCAAAATGCACATTGCTGTTGCCATTACTTCATGTACAACAAATGATCAAGGTGATATTACCGTGAATTATGATGCTTTACTAGAGGCACGCATGGACTTCTTTTCATCTGCCGGTTGAGGATATTTTCTTGCATACGTGTGTGTCCAGCTGTTGTCAGTGCCTTCACTACATGCCGAGTGATCCTCACAGACTCAGTCAGTCCTTCTTCTCCCGTAGGTGTAGCTCGGTCATCCCAGGATCTGAGCAGATTCCTTTTGTTTCTCGCCAGAAATGACTAAAACACGTGCTGAAGTTCTTTTTTTCCCCCCTTTCGTCTTGGCTGGTACACCGCATGCATATTTTAACGCTTCGAAACCTTGTACTCAACACAGAATCCACCTAGACCACCGATGTATTACCTTTCCCTGGAAATGTAAACCTTCTTTTGAAACGTTTCTCTTTGGCTCAGTGTGTCACAGGGAAAAATACATAAAACCTAGTCAGCTAAAAAGAAATACAGGATCTGAAACAATGGACTTGTTTTGGACAGAACGCGCGCACCGTTTTGTCTGCCTTTGTTGATGTTATTTCTAGGGGCCATATTTGCACTGACAGTTTGTTTGATGACTATTCTGCTGGCTTGTGCTTTTCCAGGGCCAATGCAGACCTCAGGTACATACAATCTGAAACGCCCTCGACTTTACAACCTCAATCACTGTTTTACTTCGGGCTTCTACCTACTTCAAGGACTTGCAGTTTCACTTCAAGGAATCACGCTGAGAAAACTGAAGAATACTGTAATCTCTGGATTTTTATTTTAGTACTCTGCGACAAGTCACCCCGTCCCGTTCGTCCCGACCTGACAATCAAATGAGAATGTCTTTGTCCCGTATCTGTAGGTCCCAGCCAGATGTTGTAGAACTGTCCATGGCAGAAGAAAGAGCTAGAACTGGGTGGGAGTGATTTTAATGAATCTTGCTTCAGAAGACACACTACGCACGCTGTTATGATTGAGGTTATTCCTTTTTATATATCCGCCATTGTAATTAAAAATGAATGCAACTCATGTGTTTGACTACTTCCTTGACTTTATTTATCAAAGTGATAAATTGATAAAAGTGATATTCGATATACTTCTGATTCGTACGAAAGATTTAGACACTCTTTGAACTCTGCACTACTTGTGCAGGACAACAAACAAAGCAGCACTTTGAAGAAATAATTCTTTATTTTAAATAATCTTTATTTTTCATACAGCAAATTGTATCAAGACTGATGTGGGCTGAAAACAAGAGTCTACAGGTCTTAAAACTGCAGGAGCAATGATCAAAGCAGGAACGACCACATCGCCATTGTGAACATAAGTGACGGTCCACAATTTGAAGAACAGACACTGATATCTTTTACAGTAATTATGTTTGTGTCATTAAGGCAAAAGTTTTGTCTACATGGCAAATTACAATATTCATAGCATCTGTCGCGCAACTCTATATACAAAAGGGACTTTTGGAGGCATCTCTTTAAAGTCTCCTTGCTGCAACATCATAGCATTGACCTTAAAATGCAACGTTTTATAAGGACCCGAAGGTGAAATGAATTACGTTCGACTGTCCTATGGCAACAGAAAACGATTTCCAACAGTCATTTTGACGATGAACAAGCAACATCAACAGCACAAATACCTTGCAGTATTTGCTACGACCGTTTTCATTCATCCGTTTCTCAAGTGCAGGTAAAAATGTGGTCCTCCTAAAATCACCTCCTTAAACATGGGGACACAATAGAATATATATATATATAATAAATTTGTGAGCATCTGTATTGGAAAATAAAAATGCCAAAACACTTCAATGTGAGAGTTTGTAGCAGTAAGGGGATCCCAGATTCAAATGGCATTTTTTCTTTGTCGTCTCTTGCGCTGGCCAAGTTCTGTCTGGTTCCAGACCAGCAGACGCCGCTGCACAGTAACGGCAGATGACACTGGAAGTTGTGGGAAAACTGGGCGGCGATCAGACCACCGGCGCGGAGCGGTCGTTGGTGACTGTCGGACGTAGCCGGACTGTGGCGAATGGGTTCCCTCCCCTGTGAAAACGAGGCAAAGGCGAGGGGTGAGCGCTCGTCTGAGTGACAGGCGGGTCAGATCACGTCGATCATGTGGTCGTGTGACTTACGCGAGGTAAGCAGGCTGAGGTCTTGAGGTGCCGTTTGACTGCAGCGCCTGTGGAGAAAACAAAGGATCAGTTTCACAAGGCTGACACTGTAACACACCGACATTACACACGCATATATATATGCATGCTGAAGGGTTGACACAGTGACGAATGCATGGCCGAGGTAAAGTGTGGGAAAGTCAGCGTGCCGCTGCGTCGTCACAAGACTCTGGAATCTGGACCTTCTGGAAATTCAAGTCTGTTTCACAATTAACCACATTTTCCTAAGAAAAGCCAGAGTCAGTTTCACATGCACAACGTTTAGAGAACAGTGAAACCCTGAAGGTGAAGATTTGGTTTAACACAGTCCTCATCATCTAAAATAAATTCAAGTTTCCTTTAATTTTTTGTTATTTACACATAAAATCATTGTGAGATATTTCAATGACTCCAAAGCATACAGTTTATTATAAAGGGAGTAGTGAGTGACTCAATTGGGGAGTTATTTCATTAGAGTTTTTATGAACAGTTTGTCAGCATCAGTGCTGAATATAAACCGTGGACCTTCCCTCCTACTGGCCTTCTCTTCCAGTTATCAACCTGCAGTCCAGCAGAAATTCCACAAGAGGTCAGAGGAGGACAGAGGGACTGATGTCTCGGCACAGTTGCTCCCACAAGCATGCGTGTCGTGTCATCTGCTCTGATAAACACTTGAAAAGGTGATAATATGTGCGTGTGTGTAACACACATATTTAAAGTACGGCCAGGATTATCAACAAATAACCAGAAAGGCAACGCACAACATGATGGAAAAATTAACCCAACTTCCTTCCAGTATCAGCGAAGAGGAAAAACACGCTTTACCACTTGCCCATACAAACTCAATTAGTCACACAAAAGGCAATGCAGCACACGTATGTGGCTAAAAACAGCGTTGGTGAATGTTGCAGCCACAAGCCCCTAACAAACCCAACGGCAGACAAACGCACAGACTCAGCCACCCACTCATACAGTTAGCACACATTAGAGCTACTGCTGCAGTGGCAAACTTTTCCCCACCCGCATTTCTATTCCGAGATCTGTGTTACGAGCTAAAAGAGACGCGAGGAATGAACGGAGGATAGACTTCCCTGAAAGTGGAAGTTATTTTCATTGGAAATGGAGGGGAGAGGCGGGCTGTGAAGATAGAGGAGCCAAAGGACAAAGGAGCCGATGTTGAGATAAATAGAATAACAATGAGTGGAGAAGCTGAAAGGATGAACAGAGGGGGGGAGCTGGGTATCAGGTTCACCCAGAGTGGCATTCCAACATAGTGCGGAGTCAGTGGTGGAGAGATGAGAGCATGGCAACTGTTGGCCCTGCTGCTGCAACTAGTAATGTATAGAATCAGGGAGTCTCTGCTGGTAGACAAGAATACCGGAGACTTGACTGGAGACTGGCTGAGGGAGAGATAGTAAGAAACAAATGTCGCCTGATGTCTCCAGGCAGACTGGAGGATCGTCATGTGACGTGTTGGTTGTGTTTGTGATCGTGCAGGACAGTGCAGGTGTACCACAATGCATTTACATTGATCCAGAACAGGAAAACTAAAGAAGCTCTCACAGCGGGAGGCCGCAACTTTGGTTGGTACTTTGCATGTGTTCGCAAATGGGACGTAATGACTTCGGCCATGTTGCACGCTGAAATAATGATATTATATGAACATTTAGTATTCGATATTAAAACCGTAGAAGTCGTATCTACAGCAAACTCAAACATCCTCTCCCAACAATTGATTTTTTTATTGTGTATGTCAGCCAACGTTGGATCAGATTCTCCTCAGGTTTCAAAGGGTGACATAAAGAGCTCCTCTGTCGCCACACACACACACACACACACACACACACACACACACACACACACACACACACACACACACACACACACACACACACACACACACACACAGAGTTATCAGCAGTAAGGCTGAGGGTACAGTAGGTATCAGGTGAGACGAGGCCTCACGTTGCCAGCTCTATCACGGAAGCAGAAAGGTCCGACAGCGGACGGAAGGTCAAAGTGCTCTGGGCTAATTACATCTCCAATAACAACATTTCCCTCTCTGAGACTGTGAAAGAGGTGAATGTACGTGACCCAAACAACACTGACCGCGTGGGGATTGGACGAGGACGAGGACGCAGAGAGCGTAGGGGAGTGCCGCTGGACGTAGTTTTGGGCGACGGTGCTGCTGCTGCTGTTGCTGCTGTTGTGCTGCAGGACGTTGCTGTAGTCCGCCGGCGGGAGCACCATGGTCGCCTCGTCCGTCTCCGTGTCCTGATGGTGGAGGTTGACCACGCTTCTGCTGCGGTGCGGCCCTGCAGACACGCTGTGGAGGAACGGGAGCGAGGGGACGGATTACAAAACAGATGCAGGAAGGATGAATAAAGACACTTTGCATGTTTGTGCTCCTGTACCTTCGAGGGCTGCATCTTGAATCGAGAGTTACTTTGTGTTTGGCTTATAAAAATACACAATGAAATAAAGTCGGGGAAACAAACTAACTGGAGGCTCCACAGAAGGTCCAGGATGCACATGCGTGTTGTGTCGCCCGGCGGCGGTTACAGTGTAAACTTTCTGTGGCAGTTGCCTGACAGCCTCCCTTTGGGAGGTGCAGCACGTTAAGATCTAATAAATGAATCCGACTGGGATTAGTCTCTTTGAAGAAAAGGCTGGAGTCAACTCTCTCTCATCAACAGCAAACTCTATTAATCAGCACCAAACATCCTATTTCCTCCTTTATTGCTGAGCTTGTGTGACATTTTATACACACAATATTTATGTGAGCAAAATATCCGGAATTTCTTTTTCGGGCACAACACACACGTTGCTTTAGAACATCTTAACAGAAAAGCACAACAGGAATCAAAGGTTGAGGAATGACAGGGTCTCCCGTTGCATTAGAAAGGTTATTAGTCTTACAGGAGTAACTAGAGGAAACGCCGCCAACAATACAGCAGACTGCAACGGGACTCCTGCTGGGGGTTGTGTGTGTGTGCGCGTGCGTGTCTGTGTGTGTACGTGCGCGTCTTAGGTGGAACCTGGAGTCCTCTTACCTGTTGTTATTCACGACAGGCTCGGAGAGAGCACGGCAGTAAGAGGAAGGGAACCAGCCCCTCCTGTAACACACAGACCGAGACAGAGAAGCCGGGTTAGGGAGGATTACATCGGAGTTCTGCCCTCCGGCCTGTCGGCTCTCGTTGCACAGGCGTCCAAAACAATGATTAGCAAAGAGCTGAAAGCTCAATAAAGTCCTCCATCTCCCAAACCAGAAGATGAAAACACATTGATTCTTGTATACAGCTATTATAATTATATACTGTGTATACTGTGTGGATGCATGTCCTGGTTACTATGGCAGCGAAAGAATTCAGCACAGAAAAGACGTCATCGGGGATGAATGCATCTGATTTGTAAACAGAGAGGATCAAAGTTCATGTTCAATTTCGTGAAATGTATCTTTTCTAACAGCAAATACCCACTGCTTGCCAGCAGATCAAATCAATGACTCGAATGAATTTCAAGCCCACACAAACAAACACCAAAATAACTACATCACAGAGTTGAAAATCAGATTGAGACCAATGCTGGTCAAATAATTTAGTCAGACGTGGGTCCTCCAACTATTCCTCAATATGATTTGATCAAAATAATAATAATAATTTGTTAAGCTTGAAAACAAACCAAAAAAAAGTTCAAACCAAGGACTGTGTGTCATTGTTCCGTTATGGTACAAGGTTGTTTGTAATCAGCACATACGTCAAAGTAGATAATGTTAATATTTGCACATCTGGCATGGAAAATGCCAGATAATAAAAACCTTGTTCAAGGACAACTAAAGAGCACTGGTAGAACAGAGGTGTTCCCCAATACTATACTGACTTCTCATGGACTAGAAAGCAAAACGCTAACAAGCCCGTTTGAATGATTCAAGGTGTCGCCGGGCTTTTTCGGGACAAAGCAGATAGGAGACAAAAGGGAGAAACCATGCGAGAGGCTAAAACTCACGAAAGCCAAACCTCCTGAAGGAGGCAGAGCTCGTCTCATCACACGCTGGGATCTGATAAAACATGACGATCAACACATTTTTAATGCCGAGCTCAAGCAGCATGACCAAACTGCGGCATCCTCATTTCCTTTCTGCCCTTAATCAGTTTTCTACACTTTCTACATTTCCCCAGTAATTCCTCTCAAACCCCACCACAATGAACAATAATAAAACAAAAAAAATACACATCCAAGATGTCAGATCAAATGCCAGTTTAAATAAAATCAGGCATCAGAGCCTCGGGAAGAGGGGGCCTGGTTGGTGCTGGTCTGTGTGGGCGAGCAGGTGGTGCTCTTAACTTCTCCCTGTGCCTCCCCTGCGGTCCCGCTAACCGACATCCCAGCCTCAGGCCGTGCTTCACTTTGATTTCCCCCCATCAGCGAGCGTTCCAGATCGGGCGATGCGGGTACATGGTCAGCATAACAATCTGAAGAGGGACCCTCTGGTCAGCGCAGTCCCACTTCATCGGGGGGCCGCCGTAAATTGTCGACGACGGCCCCCCGATGAAGTGAAGGAGATTGTGGTAGAAAACGGAATCACTTGCAGCGTATATTCCGTGGGATGGAAGGCAACTGTAAGTACTTGTTATGTGTGCATCACACATGTATTGTAAGAACAGAACGGCATATAACACATCATTTGTACGAATGCCACACGTGCGATTCGACTCACTTTCCGCTATTCTCCAGCTCGCCGTACATCCAGCCGTCCCTCTCCTCGGGGATGAGCAGCGTGATGACGTCTCCCTCCTCGAAGCTGATCAGTGTGCCGTTGTTGCCAGCAGTGTGGGGGAAGATTGTGCGCACTCGCGGCCTCTTCACCATATTGTTGAGGCCCGTGGCGACGGACACGCACCTGGCCAGGTTGTGGTCCTCGCTGCCCCCGTGGTCTGGGAGAGAGAGGAAGGGAGGAAGGTGAGGAGGGGGGGGGCTTGTTTCAATGCAACACAAAAAATGTTTTCATAGAAAAGCACAGGTTTAAATGTAAACAGTGTGTAGCATTGAGGGGGGATCTATCGGCGGGGGGTCCCTATGACATTGGTGTCTAATCAAAGACTAACGCCAAGCTCCCTGGCAGAATACCTATGCTGTTGTTGGTAGTTCTGGTTGCAGTGGCGATGTTGTTCCCCTGGGTGAACATGTTAGCCAGAGGACTTGTCTGCGCCTTCAGAGGCGGAGCCGGAGGAGCGGTCATGTTCTGCCACAACAACAACAGTAAGGAAAACGTTAGCATGTGAAATACGGTGCTAAGGAGGAGAAAATACACCCTTTTAAATGGTAAATGTTTTCATAATTCACGCATCTGGCTGAGGTCATTGCTGCAAAGTAAAGTTCAAATCAGACCACATTTTATGACTAAACCATGCAAAACTGCATGATCACCTATTTCTCCTGCACAACTAGCACTGTGGCAGAGGCGCTAGTGCTGCTATCTATAGTTGACTGTTTAATGATTAACTAGTGGCCTCATCCACAGCTAAATATTAACCTATTGCATATTTAGCAAGAGGCTTGATTTAACAATGTACTAAAAGTCACCAAACAAACTATAAGATGTAAACAAGAGTCACTCAAATTTCATATTGTCATAACACATTAAACATAATTGCGTCTATGTGAATATTAATGTACATCATGCTTAATAAATGTAGCTTATCTTGATTACCAAAAATACACTGTGTGATATGGATATTTTACACTATTCTCTCTTCGCCGGTACGCAAACCCATTCAGCAAAGAGCGCACGAATCCCATCATCTAATCTGGAAGGACGTCATTGGATGATTTCTATCATTTCTATCATGCCGAGATGTTGTGTTCTACCAAACAAAAGGCAGCCCGGTATGCAGCCTGAGAACGCGTCTTTATCTGTGCGTCCCATCATACCACGCTGTGCCGCGATGGGGAGGGGGAGGGCAGAGGTGTGATGGAGATGGGCGTCTGCAGTCCCTCGATCATGGACAGGATACTGTCGGGCATGTCGGAGGCGTCGTTGCACTGGTCCTGCCAGCTGTTCAGCTTCGTCGTCAGCAAGTCTCTGGCCTGTCCGGGGGGGAGGGGGGGGCACGGGCACGAGAACCAGATGTTAAAAAGAAACCATGAACAATCAGTAGAAACTGGGTTCTCATCACTACGGCAACAGGAGAACCATGCGATCATGCGTTTTTGCAATAAATGAATGGTTGAACCTCCTGGAGGTGTAATATAATGTACATGTTTGGATTTCCCTTTTTAAAAACACATCAAGTAGAACATAGAGATGGCTGTAAGGTGCTTATACAAGGAAAAGCTCCACTTTCTGCAGAAGTGACTTGTACCTTCTCGTGGAAGGAAGCAAACTGGTAGGAGAACATGCAGTGTTTGTCCACCAGGAAACAGAAGCGTCTCTTCTCCTCCACCAGAGCCTCCTTGCAGCCCTCGGCGATGAACAGCTGCATGTCCATCTGACGGCTCGTCAACGTTTCCAGGCACTGAAGACAAACGCACATGTAACACAATATTATAATGAAGATGTAATAAGTCAACATTGTTTGATTGAAAACCGTTAGTTGGTCTTTTGTGTCTTACAAAGTACCACCTCAAATAGATCACGATGGATTTATCTTCTGCCACCACACGGTTTGAAGCCATCTCATCCCTTTCACTGCCCATTTGTACACAAGCCCAACCGGGGGACAAATTGCATTAAAGGACCAGGTTTCCTTTATAAAAACCCTAATCTTTCTCTTGCAGGGGGAAACGTTATTATTGGACTAGAATTTACAGCATTGACTGATTGCTTTGGAGGTTTACTGAAAGGAAAGAAGCAACAGGGGGAAAGGAGACTTGCAGAGAGGGGATTTGTTATCTGCACAGACAGCCGGAGATTATAAAAAAGGTCAAAAGGCCACCGACAGGATTTCTGTATAAGTGTGTATTTCCTTGTGCATGTAAGTGGAAAATAATACACACACTTACTCATCATCTTGATTCATTTGGCATTATCACTTTGTGAAAAAAATGAACACAATGGTTGTTGTGGTTTAAAAATTGGCAGAAAACATGGTGAATTGTATTATTTTATTATCAATGGTAACATTAAGAACCAGGGCCCAGATGTGAGCCTTTGGGAAAAGTACCATTCACATATTAACATTTTCTTGACCCCGCCCTGCACCTCTTTTAACATCTAACAACGTCTTTTGTTCCTGGTTCCTTGTCAAAGCTCCATGTCGTCCATCGGCACGCCCCTAACAGTTGCTCATACAGTGACACACACCCTCTCTATTCACATTTTATAACCGTCCTCCTCTGATGAAGCTTTAAATTACTGAGGGCCATATTTACCAGGACGCTTTTGTTGGTCAAGTGTGTTTATGGCACGAAACATATTGGACATGGAAATGTGGAGGCGAGAGAATGTTCAGCAAATTCAGCAAATTTATGGGAACAGCAAAAAAAAAAAAAAAGTGGTTTTAGGTTGTTTCTCTGGGTGTAGAAATGCCAGAGTAAACACGCCCTCGTAACTCAAACAGAAACTGAATTATTTCTATAACAACTAAGAGGATATAAAATAAACACACGTGTGAGCATTCAGTGATAAAAGTGACGGAGCGATGGTGATTATGTCCTTGTCCAAACAGTGCCGTCTGTCTCCAGGAAGTTCTAACATGAACTTCTCCATTCAGAGTTTTATCATTCATCTCACCAGATGCGCTATGATAAGAGATGTAGCTCTGTGGCTACATGTCAACAAACAAGAAGATGCAAATGCTGAGGCAAACAAACACACACACACACACACACACACACACACACACACACACACACACACAGCCCTTTATTTCTCCTTTGCTGCCGAAGCTGTTTCCGGGCGACGCCTCTCACATCCCATAATCTCACCTTGCTGATATAACTACAAGCTTCACTGAAACACGATCCACTCGCCATTATGCATCGTCCTTCAAGAACGTGCAACTCCAAAGTCAGATTGGGTTTATAAAGACCACACTTTAAAATGTTTATGCTGTCCAAAACTAATCCGGTGCATAATCATTGCTTAGCCTGTGAGTATTTGACTGACTTTTTAACTAGTTTTGTGATTAAAATCTGACTGAATCCCCCAACTCTCAATTATTATATATATATATATGGCATAAATTACAAACATATTTGATATTTATCATTAATTCCCCTCCTGTTGCCCTCGGTGAGGAAAAGTGAGATATTTGATAAAGATAAAGATTATTGGAATGGAATAGAATTCAGACAGACGAGCCCAGCAGCGAGCGAACGAACCCACCGATGCACGGCTTGGTGGGGGTGACAGGAGGTGAGAAGGAAAGACCAAACAGAAGACGGTGACGGCGCGTTGGGGACGAGCAACAAGAGCAAAACAACAAAAGAATGAAAGACGTAAGTGAGAAGAATAGAGCAGAGAAGACGAAGAAAGCCCTTCAACACACACACACACACACACACGTACACACAGAGGCTGGGTGGATTGGTCGTAGAGAGGTTGTGTTGTCTGTGGCCGCCGTCCGTCCATTGTTGCAGATTTAGCGTTAGACTCCCTTCACTCAACACAGGCAGTGCTGGGTGTGGTGGGACCACGTCATAACCGACTATAATGATTCACATTCCTCAAAGAGTGTTGCAGGTATGACACCTGAGGTGACAATGACAAAATTCCACCTCTTACTGTATGTGTCAAAATGGAATAAAAACAGAATTTGGACAAATATTACACTAAAGATTTGTACTTTAATGCATCCAGGGAACGTCCACTCAGACACATTTATCACTGTGGTTGTCATGACGACTGGCAGTCATTATGTGCAGAGACAGTGCACCGTTTGCATGTATCTAAGCAAATAAGATTTGGATTATACAGTAGTTTACATCCGGCACCTTTGGTCAAATACTGTTTGAGTGCTTAGTTGTGCATGTGTGTGTGCGCGTGTGAGTGTGTGTGTGTGTGTGTGTGCGCGTGTATCAGTGAGCACGCGAGTGGATCAAGAGAAGATAACACGCGGGTGTATTCATGGAGCGGGAAAAAAATAAATAAATCAAACAACAAACAGATCCTTCCGTGCATGACTGCACAGACAGGCGCTTCGCAGATTATCCCCAACTACTGTTACAATGCCTTTGACACGGTGCGTCTCGGGTGTCTCGGCCTGTGAATGGTTGTCGTTTTCTGTGTCGGCGAAAAAAAAAAAAAGAAAGAGTGAGACGTCCATCTCACCTCGCTCTCCTTGTTCTCGTACTTGTTGGCGTTCTTCCCCTGGCTCTTCCTCCTCAGCTTCTTCAGGTCCGACTGGGATCTCTCCAGACAGTCCTGCTTCATCTTGTGCTCAATTTGGTACCTCTTGAATGTGGCCTGCAGCAGAGGAAGGAGGACATCCATGTGAGTGCAACGACGACCTGATCGTCACGTGGCGGGAAAAGAAAAATCAAGCGTGGGTTTGCCGGCTTAGTTATTGGGATAAAAGTTTGGTCCATACTTCAGTTGGATTTCATGCCTGGACTTGACATCATGGACCATAATGTTCAGAGTACAATGCGAGATCTTATATTGTATATTCTTGTTGTTAAATTGGTTCCATCAGCCACATGGCTGAGATACAAATACAACATTAGACTTTCATCATTTCAATATGTTTCGACTTCTTCCGGCAAATATGACCTTATTTTTACTCTGTGGAGCAGCAACATCTCCCATTAGGGCATAAAGCAATTGCCTTGCCTCCAGTCGTAATGACAGATATTATACTACCGATTTGCTTTCAGTTTAAATGAATCCCCCATATAATTGAGCCTTCCATCCGCCTGCTCATCCTGTTAATGATCACAACTATCGATAATCAAACAGTTTAACTGACAGAAGTCCAAAACGTAGTGAAAAATGTGAAAAGCAGCGCGTGATCTCATGAGAGAGGACGGACATAAAAAAAAAAACATGCACCGAAACTACTTACTGTCATGTATTTGACATCCATCTCAGTCTTTCTCTCCAGTTCGGATATTATGTCCCTGTGGAACCTCTTGAACTGCAGGTGAGGAGGAGGAGGAGGAGGAGGAGGGGCCAGGGAGAGAAGAGGGGAAGAAGACACACCGGTGATTATAAACCTGATGGGGAGGATGAAGTGCAGCAGTTTATCAGCCTCGCTGTCTGCAGGCACGCAGGGAGAACGCGGCAGGTCTCAAAGAGAGAAGCGGCGAGCGGCGGTTTGGAGCGGATCCGTGCGAGCGCGCAGGGCGTGCAGGGGGGGTTGATGGGGGTTTAGAGCCCAGTCCGAGGTTGTGCTTCTGAATGAGTCAGAAACAAAAGGGTGGGAATGATGCCTGCAGACTCCTCTCCCTGTTCTCCCCGACGCTCGCCCATTAGAGGGTGTCAAAGTGCTCCCATCGCCACGGCCTTGATGCGGCGGCGCCCACGCGGGGCGGACCACAGAGTTGGAAAACACGATTAGCGAACGCACACGGAAGCCCCCCCCCCGGAGACCTTGTCGCACACAACGCAGACAACCCGAATCCAAGCCTGTGAAAAGGTTTTTGTTCCATCGTTTTTTTTCATTTTCTCTGACCTGAATTGATGCTGTGACTCACCAGCTGGAGTCCATTAACAAGTCAACCCACTCAACGGGGCTCAGAGGATTCCTTCAGCTTTTACCGCCCGCAACGTTCACATTTAACACCTTATTTTCATTATTAGTATTTTTGAGCCTTCATTAGCAAACCAAATGTTACCAAGTGATGTGGTTCCACGATGAGACTTCCGACAACAAGTTTTCAGTTTATTCGTCGGAGTCGTGTATGAAATGAAAATGTAAATGTTAGAGCTTATCCTATGTGACATTTTTGCAGCATTCTTCAAAGCTCTTCATCACAAACTGCTTTGAGTTCTTGAGAACTATAAAACTGGAAGCTCAAGGAACTTCGACGAGCCTCTGGCCTTCATTTCTATCATAACGCTGATTATTACACTTACTGAAACAAGAAGGAAAACAATCGGTGCAAGCTAATGAAGCCGCCACGGATTGCAGCGGCTCCAGCCGGGGCTTTCCGGGAGCATGTTGAGGCCTGCCCCCTGTTCCCAGCGACAACAGGTGCTCCAACAACCCCAACCTGTTGTTTTCCTCACGCGACCTCTCTGTGTTACGCCCGTCACAGTGAATGTGGTCGGGAGAAGCAGTGAGATCACAGGAGGAGGAGGAGGACGACGGAGAAAGCTCCTGGATGACAAGTGGTGCTTAGTGAATTGAGGCCTTGCTTGCGGTTGTCTAAATGCACGGAGTGAGGGTTTCAGAGAGCGACGAGGAATGTGCGTTTGGGGTTGGGCACCACGGTTTGAATGTGTGCCAGCGCAAAAGACTCAAGTACTCACATTTTCTTCCAGCTCGAGATTGACCTTCCTGTGGACTTCTGAGATGTCCATGAGCACTACACCTGTCGCACAGACAGAAGAGGAGCACGATGAGGGGAAATATAAAATACACGTGTATATATTTATATGCACATCAGAAGATGGACAGGCTAGCAGTAATCTCATTGTTTGCTTTCTGAGCAGAAAAACACAATACATACAGACACAACACATGCAGACACAATACAAACTGTTTGGGATTCGAAGCATCGCTGGGAAATGGTGTCAACCAATCAAAAGTCACCAGCTATGGATTTTGCTACAAAGGATTTCCATTGCTGAGACGAAAGTAAAATAAATACAGGACCAGAAAAGCTGGACCACCTACTGTTTGGCTAATGAAAAAGAGATCAGAGGGAAGGCGGCCACGAAACTCAACCTTCTGTCATTACATGTTAGCAGCAAAGGCAATCAAATCAGGATTATGTGGCGTTATGTGAAAGATTAGAATCACACGATGCCCCCGCTGCACTACACACCTTCGGCCATTATAAAAACACTAAAAACATAATTGAATACACACATTTGTTAGGAATAAATAACAAATACATAGATTACAAACTTTTTCCAAAAGCACTAATCATTTCCCATCAGTAAACACACGTGTCATCGCTGTAAGAACTCTAGTCTGAGCGAGACGCTCACGCCGGTGCACGTGTATGTGGTGTACGCATGCAGAGAGGGTCCTTGTCCAGCTGTTTCTTGTCATTCATTTCTCAAACATGCAAATGATGGAAAAAACAAATCCAGGCCATCGCTGCTTCACTCATGAAAATAAAACTTTTCCCAAATGCTTTTTGTTTGTGTACAGTGAGCAGGACCAAGAGAATTCTTCAGTAGCTAACAGCTGTGCACACGGCTGCCGATAGTGATGTAACCTTGAGCCATTTGCCAAAGCCACATTTCCCACGAACAAGCTAAATTGTGTACAAATAGAAAACCATGACCATCACAAGAGAAGTTGGCTTCGTGAATGGAGACTTTTGTCATCCACTATTTCCATATTTGCAGATGCTGTAGTCCTACATTGCACCGAATGTGAAAAGGAGTCACCCACTCAAAAGTCAAACATTTGTGAAGCTGTCCTTGAGCCTAGAATGTACTTCTTTTTCCTTCACGTTCAATGAATGATCTCATCAATGGAAAACCATATTTCCTTAATACCGCCGTGTGTCGTCACCGGCATGTAAACAGTGCCCTTCCCCACCACGCCCCTCCCCGCCTGGCCTTATGGCGGCCCGGCTCTTTCTCTCAGCGCAGTTCAAACAGCTCCGCAGATAACGGGTCCCCCGTAAATCTGCCCTTCGACGGAGCAAAAGGGCAGGAACCCGAGGGGGGGGGGGGGGCAGGCCAACTAGCCAAGACTAAACACCTGACCTCAGAGTTCCTTATCTTGCAACAAGGACAATGTAATCTCAACAGTGTCACTGGGTGTGGTATAGAGTCAAATACCTGACGGACTAGTTTATTTTCTGGATCCAAACGTTGTGAGTCACCCACATGTAAGAGTAACAAAATTGTTGCAAACGTGTCAATTTATAATGACACAAAGCTCCATTAACGTCACATGAATCGACAGCAGTTTCATCCCAGCTGCTCAGACTCATTTGTTTGTTGTTGTCACCGCCTCTGCAAAACGTTGCCGAGCAACAGGTGTTCTCGATCGGCGCAAGGCGTGAGGAGAAAAGTGTGTCACCGTGTGGATCACACAGGCAGGCGATCCACCGCCATTAGCCAACACAACCGAGCCCAGGTAAACCCACAGCGCAGAGACGGGCTCAAACGTGTCTGTAGTCGTGGCTGGACCGATGGCTGCCGAAACCCCCCCACCCGCCCCCCACCCCGAAAACAAACAGAACATGGCGTCGTCGGACAATTCCGCAAGTTAAACGCTTCAAGTTGAACGCGTCGCCGCCCGGGTTTCTCGGGATGGGCGGGAGGGTACGCAAATGTGAAAAGGGGTTTATGGTGGTGAGAGCAGGCGGCGGCTACAACGGCTCCTCTGCTCGGCGAGCGATGTGGAAAACAACAGAACGGCTCCAGTCCTTTAATGCGGCGTGGCTCGTGGCCCTGAACACTGCTTAGTCCCACGTGCACACGGGACAAAGGGGAAAACGTGCTGTGTTTCGTTTGTTTGTTTCTTATTCTATGACAAACAAATGAATTGAAATCTCAATTTTTAGATCAAAATGTTCAAGAAATGATAATAAAGTAAAATAAAAAAACTGAACAGAACGGAACGAGTGCCAAATACAGAAAAAAGGGAAGAACCCCCCCTCGGCTTTAAGCTGATGTTGTAAACATTTTGCCGGTAGCATTCAAAGCGCCCCACAGTTCTTCCACAGTTTTTGACTGTGTGCAAAATAATTCTGGCATAGGAGAGAGGAGCCACCTGACGGGCCATGCAAACATGCTAGGATTATGTAAAGTGGGCCTGACGCCATTTGATTGGGCACGGGCCATCAGAAGATGGCGACCACGTTTGTGTGTGTATGTGTGTGTGTCCGTGTGTCTGTGAAGCGTCTGCAAAGCCTTTTTGGCTGTAAAAGGACGAGATTGGATGGGATTCAATTCCCTGTGGATAAGAAAACGCTGCAGAGACGCGGCGTCTCGCAGGCTGTTAAATACTCTCTAGGGTTTTGATGGCAACAGCTGTAGGTTCCTGAAAGGATCTAATTAGACCAACAACATATTTTAGGTTGCAGTTTAATTCACACTTAGTTTCACCTCCGATGCAAACATCCTGGTGCTTTTAGATCTCAGGTCTCGGTCCTGGTTTTACAGGAGAAAGAAAAAGGTGAGATGCCTGAGTGCTTGAATGACATTTGACCTCTGGCAGGGAAGGAGGGAGACTAAAGGAATTAGAGGAAGACGGCAGGAGGACAAGCTACACCGGCCCTCCGATGCCTGTCAAGGGTATCTGGTTTCTGGTTGGCTGCGCGTCACCGGAGCTCAGGTTTCTGCCGGGAATCACTTCTCCACACCCCCAAAGCTCCCGATGGGACAGAGACGTTTTCATTCTTTGGGAAACTCCAGAGATTATGCTTCCTTATAATTCATTTGTATTGTGCATTAAAAGCTCCCGTCATTAGTTTGTATGTGATCACCCCCTGCGCTACATAATCCCCCATGATGACTCGGACCGAACTGATGTGCCACGATGTGTCTCTGACTAATAGGGGGATTAGTGCGTGCTGAGTGCGACTTCACCGAACATTAAAAGGGTTTTGTGAAGCTAATGGCGTGTTGTTCTTTTCTAATTTTCTAAATAAGGGGAATTCATTTGCGTTTTTTTAATCTTAAAAAAGAAGACTGACATGGACGCAGTGCGTGTTCATGTTTCCGTCACCTCATCTTCACTCAAAGCAAAATCCAAGAGGCCACAGGTTTACAGTAAACTGCACTTAAAAAAAAGCCTTCTTACGAGGGATGTTTGCATACATGCCGACACTCAATACAAAGGAGCTTTCATTCAGCAATTTGGGTATTTGGGGATGAAAATTCAGCAGTGTCAAATCTCTGTCATCATCAAAACAGATACACGGTCACACCTCTGTGTTTCTGCCGCGTCGTTTTGGTTCACGTAAAGAGAACGTTATTTCTTTCCGCAACGGGAAATCATAAACTATAACTGATTAACCAACCAAAATCAACATTTAGACTTCCGAGGATAATCAACCACCTGTAGATTTATACAAACTCAGTGTTTCAACCACGGTTGAAAGTAAATGTCTCAACCTGTCCTGTCACTTCTCAAATGTCTATATTGTTACAGACACTCAAGTCTTTGTTTGCAGAAACAATGATCAAATGGAGGAAAGGAAAGCCGAGATTATCACACAATAAATTTAAAAAAATAGAATCAGGAATCTGAATCTTTTGCCGCAAGCATGAAATAAATCTGACCAGTCACATTTCTTGACTAATTACCTCCCTCAAGACTGCGCTACAGTTTAATGTTTGTTTTCTTCGCTTTAGGTTTGCCAGGATATGGACACCAGAAGGACACCAGGTGGCTCTTCCCATTGCGCTGCTGAATTTAATTAGCACTGTGGCTGCTAATCAGCAGGGGAGCAGAGAGACGCACCGTGGTTATGTCAAAGCGTGCCACTAGTGACAGCCGGGTAGGAGCCCAGACGTCTTTGGGCCACGATTGAGCTCGCGGGGAACTGACGCCCGGGGAGTTGGCGAGAAAAGAACACATGCTACGCTACAGCGCATTAAGCTCATTGCATGCACTATTGATCCTAAGTGGTGTGTGTGTGTGTGTGTGGAGGGGGGGGGTCACTATGCTGTGCATCAGATCACGGTTTCGTTACGAGGCTCCGCTGTGAGATCCTCACGCAGATTCCTCGTCGTCTACGCGGAAAGGAAAAGGTTTCCAAGTTTGGCTATCAGAAATTTGCATATCTGCGCGATCAGCTGAAGCTGGCGACGTTGTAAAACAATGACTGGCTGTACTTATATTCACTTGTGTTATCTTGCGTTTATTACGGCTTACCTCATTGATTTGTCAGTTTCTATTGAGTGTGAGGCAGTGCTATTAAAAAGGAAAACACTAACATTGTTTATAGCTGCATTTTTACAAAGGGTGGAATAGAGAACTGAGCAGGAACTACTTCGACCCACAGTGGATGTAGAGATGCCGAGGACTGGGCCATATATATATATATATATATATAGATAAAACTTACCTAATTCTCTGGAGACGGGGGACACTGCAGCATTCTCCCCGATCTTAGACATTGCATCGAAATACGACTTTCCCGCCAGGATCATCGCTGAGGAAACGATAAAACGGCCGTTTAAATGTCACATTGCACGTTGAGAAGCACTTAACAACAACCTGAATATTCTCTATAAAAACGATACCTCATCCACCTTCTAGTTAAAAAGCATCTTGTTTATCCAAATGAAATGTGAGTGTATATTTGTGTGGACACTCGCTCACCAGCCACTGATTTCTCGTAGTTCTTTCCCAGGTTGACCAGGTTCCGGAGTCCCGGGTTGAACTGGTCCATCACGCTCTGGGTGGGTTGAGACACAAGAACAGACACCGTTAGTCATTCAAGGTTTTAATTGAACTGAAACGCTGCTGACTCAACAGGTGGGTGACGTCAGACGTGACAAAAGCTAGTGAGTAACCAAATAATCACCCTCACGTTGAAGCCTGTTGCTTATTCCTTAAGTGGCTATGACCTATGACCTTTAAGACATAAGGCAGTTACTGCATGGAAAATGAAACAGGTGACAGCCCTTCAAAATATAAAAGAATGAGGAAGAGTGTAAGAGTGGCAATGAGCGGAAACAAAACCGCGGAGACGTTAGAAGAAGAGAAGACACTTCAACAAAGCAGTTGCTTTAACTATTAACTATTGTCAGTAATCGCCTCTTATATGTATCTCTGGACTTATTTAGCTCTTCTTTCGCCCGGTTATACATCACAATGATGTCTTCGCTCGGGTTCACACCCAAGAGCAGGATCCAGGAAACGATTAAAGACACCCGTGGCAAACAGTGTCCCCCCCCCCACCGATCCGCAGCTCAGGCCTTTGTCAATAAGTATCACATTTATTTCAGTACACACACACACAAATATTTCATCCAGACAATGTTCCACTAACTTGCTGCACCTTTTAAAGTAAACACGCTGTGGACGGCGGCAGCGCGCTGCAGGTGACGGCTCGCTGTATAATCTTACCACGTATCTCACTCGGCTAAATTATTAAACCTGGAGTCTTTTTCCCTGCATTTCATCACACCAAGGAGCAGCGAGGGGTCGTCCTGAGAGGAGGCCAGAAGCTACGCAGGAGGCTAAATGCCTTTTAGGAAGAAAAACTTGTCTACATGGGTAATACCACCAACCCATCCCAGTTACTTTGACACCTGTGGAGTGTGCGGCGTAATAAGTTAAAGCTCAAGGTGGAAATGTGAACTGTTGGGTTGAATTCGTCATTTTTCTATGTGAATGGTTCAGGGAACTCTATGATCTTTGTTAAAAATAAAAGTTTAGAGTTGAATTCTTTGGGTAGAAACACAGTTTTACAGATCGGTCGATTAAATCTACATCTTTGGCTCACATCGGATACTTTTTAATTCACTGGTCAGGTTTCTCTTTCAACTCTAATGGAACCACGTAGCAACTGACAATTGATTATGTTTCAGGAGACATTTCCCCAACAGAGAATCCAACAGCTCAAAGCAAGTAAAAGCAATTCCATTTCAAATCAGCCACTAATATTTAAAAACAAAACAAAAAAAGTTAACCGGTGAAGGCACCCAGAGGAACACTTCACATGGCACCCCAAGGGTGGACCTATTTTCTTTAAAAAACACCAGACATCAAATGAAGGTATATATATATATATATATATATATATATATATATATGTAGAGAGAGAGAGAGAGAGAGAGAGAGAGAGAGAGAGAGAGAGAGAGAAAGCGAGAGAGAAAGTAAACAGATTCCAGCTGGGCGTTTGGCTCCACTCGTACTTTTCCTAGTGAACAGTTTAATATCTAAGCAGATGTTTGAAACCCCTCCAGCCGGTAAAAGTTGAGCCACGGCCGAGGACGGTGTTCTAGTGGTGGACACATGCAATTTGGGTTTTTCTCCCGTGTTGTTCTCACACCTGTACCCACCTTGTATGTGCTCTCCGTGAGCTTGGTCACCTCCTCCACGTTCCGCGACATCTCGTCCTTCAGAGCCCTTCCACTACACCCGACAAATAAACGAAATAACAAAACTAAACGCGTCCGAACTCCCCTCTTCCTCCTCCTCTTCCTCCCGAAACCAAAAAAAAGGAAAAAGAAAATCCAACAGGGGGGAAAAGTGACCAAACCTCACGGACACATGAAACTCCTTTATGTCCAGCGGGAGACGCGACGCGCACACATGACCAAACGCGAGACGACACCGGCTGAGAGGGACACACCGCGGGGACACGTCCGGGGGAGGACAGCCGGCTGCTGGAAGGGGCTGAGCTGTCAAACTTGTTGTAGGAGGTGAGTTTGGAGGAGGTTGGGCAGGCCTGTGGAGATGGGGAGGTAGAAGGTGGGCGGTCAAGCCCGAGAGGAGCACGCGAACACCGGCTGGGTTCCGGTTGGTCGCCTTCAAATTAAATCCGTTGTCGCAACATTTCCGTTGGTGGAAGAAGTATTTAAATCGTTAACTTCATTATCTTAAGGAGTGTTAATAACACGGTAGATGTATATTAATATACTAAATTATAAGATGCCGCCCTGCATTAAAAATGTCACATTATTAAACGTACAACATGATGATCTGCCAATCACTTAAGTAGTCAAATACATATAGTAAAACAATATTTGCTTCTGGAGGTTACTCTAGAATAAGTATATTCTACTCATTTTATTACATGTATCATTGTCATTTATCATTTACAACCCTCGTCTGGATTCACCTCTAGTGATTCCACAGAATGTCTTTTTTTAACGCTTTTATTCTGAAGGTCCTCTGCCAGTATCGATCTGTATATTTCTGTCAGACTTTCTGTTGGCAGGTAGAAAAGGTGGGAAGTGAACTAAATACTGGAGACGGGCGCTCCCTGGAGGCAACTAATCCACAACACAATGAAAACGCTCATCACAATCGACTGTGCTGGACACACCCTCGTTTGGGATCAAAGGTCCGGTTACATTTACATCATTTATTTAAGAAGCTGTAACATTTGGCTCTAATTGACATGAGCAACTTCTTTTTAAAGTGTTTTCTATTTACCCACTCATTTCCGGTTTAACTTCATGGAGTGTGCATGTGTCACCAACAACATCCTTAAGGAAATATAGACTACTTAAATACATTAAACCTCGCAGTGAAATGTTGGAAAATATCAACAACGCTGCTTCGGATCTCCATTTTTTTCTGTCAAAAAGTATCATTGCTAATGTAGTCGAAATAACAGGCGAGGGCTCCTAGTTTGAAGCATCAAACATTCAATGCTGTTGAGGAGGGTCCATGTTTCACCACTAGAGGCCCCTCGCGGGCAGCTCATTTTCTCTCCTGTTTCACAACCAAAAAAAACATAAAATGTATCTACGTGGCGTGTAACGTTATTGTTTTTAATGCTCTGTGTTTGTTATGATTTCTTTCTTTTTCTCCATCTTTCTTTTTATATTCTATGACACGGTGACGTAATCAATACCGATACATTACCAACTCTGACTGACTTTTTCTGCCTCTTTTTGGACGGCAAACAAATCAAACAAAGCAGCGGCAAATATCACCAGTGTCAACCGCGAGAGCAAATATGCAGGGCCTTTGCTTTGCAAATGTCATTTGATGACTGTACAACTGTGTGAAAGCTCCCGGTAGCCAGGAGAGCTGCAAGAGGAGCTGAATGTAAAATGAGATTCTGCCCTCGGGCTCTGGACACAAACCACTGCTTTCGACACTCAAAAATGCTGTACGGAAGTGCCACATACGACTTAATTAGTCTCCACAGCCACTGTTTCATGCTTCTCTCGCCCTCTCTCTCTCTTTTTGCAGTATCTCCTGCATGACGGCGTAGCTGACAACCTCCCACTGAGTTATTTTCCCGCAGGCATAAATCAATACTTTTGGAACATTACACTAAATAAATCAGCGCTAGGGTTCAATTCTGATGGGCTGAAAAGTTACTGAGGGCTTTCACTAACTTGCATGTGCTCATCGACGAATATTCTTCGGTTTTTGAGCACAGGGTGTAAATTTAAAAAGAATTGAGGGAGACTTGGCTCCTCAGCTTGTTCAACCCCGTTCAGAGGATCCACCTCGACCAAGGGCGAACGGCCGCATCCATTTTCAATAACTGCACAGTTAAGTGCGGACTTTTGCTCCATCAGCGAGTTGACCAATGTCAGACATTCATACCACTTCTCAAACTCTCCACTCCGATGACGAAATCAATGTTATCAGCACGAGCCTGAGAGAAAAGAACGCAAAAGAAATGGAAGCATTGCACAGTGTACCTTTGAATAAAACAATTGTGTAAAAAAAAAACCACACACAAGGTCTTTCGGCACCGGAGCAGTGAAATTAAAGGATATTGGACAACGTATCTGTAGTAGTTCTGCATGTACTCTACTTGTTGCCCGTCCTGTCCAAGCTCTTTGTGACCTCGCGTTTATTGTCTCCGCTGTCCTCCGAAGGACAGCCTCCCATCCGCTGTGATGGAACAGCTAAGTGCAGTAAGGGATTCAAAAGACGGCCTTCTTTGTGGTGCGCCAGCAAGGCCGCCTCTTCTCCAGGCTCGCCATTTCTTCCCCTCGCAGAGCAGCGGACAATGGAATAGGGTAAGAATTCGCCTTTCTACTTGAAGATGTACTTTCACACGCTTTGCTTTTGCAGTCCTCATCCAAGGGAATCTGTCAGAAGTAAGCAGAGGAAAGCACGGAAATATTAATACGGCCTCCGAAACTCTTCATTTGTTTGAAGGCATTCATGCTGTTCAAATATACAGGTACAGACTAAAACTAAGGAAAATCCTACCTGAGTTGCAACACTGGAGCTCATTAATTTCAATATGCATCAATCTAGAATAACTCTTTTGGGCAAAAGTGAAGCCCTCCAGACAAACGACAGATTCCTATTCACACCGTTGCGTTGTTTGCATGTAACAGCTCGACCATGGAGGCTAAAAATAAAACCCAAGAGGCTTAAATCTGTAGTTCTGAAACAACTGTGTTGTGCATTTAGCAGAACGACACGTATCCCGACGCCTTAGTGACACCCCAGCTACTTCCATCACACGAGCCTTTGTGTTTGCCGTCTGCAGCGCTCATGTGGGGAATCATCCGTACACACCGGGTGCTGAGCTCTGACAGGCTCACCGTGACGGGTGAAGAAATCCGAGCCATCTTTTGGGGTCGCACCGCACCAAATAATTCCCAGGACATTTCCGGAGTCGCGGCAGACATGCATGTCTAAAATAAAACCTGGATGGATGATGATGCTTGAGCAGGCTGGATGAACTTCAGTAAGGGGGGGGTGGGGGGGGGGGCGGGATGTACCCATATGTAGGGAAATAGATTTTTACTGGAATAGGTTTTGGAGGTCCAATGTTATTTTGCTCTGATTTCAAACTTATTTTATGAAGAACAATCAATCATTCTTATTCTCATGAGGAGAAACCTCAAATTCCCTAAACCACCGTGTCATCGGCCCAGCTATTCTTCAACAATATATTGAAAAAAGGCTGGAGCTGATGCAGAGATACATAATAAGCAACACTGTTTTTGCCATTTTCATTTTTCCTTCAATTATTCCTTTTTCCTTTCATGTCCAACAGCTTCCTTTTTTTCAAAGTGCAATACAAGTTTAATAACTAAACATTCTCAGGCTGGAGAGTCAAGTCTGTGTTGACCTTGTCAAGGGCTAAAATAAATTAGGATAGTACCTCCAGTGTATCTCCCACATCCCCAGCGCACACACACACACACACACACACACACACACACACACACACACACACACACACAGCAATAAACGGGCCCGGGCATGCGCCGGTTTGCAAGGGTTTGATCTCGGTGATATTGCAGTGTGTGAAAATGTAATAACACAGTTCATGTCTGCCTCACCCGACTGCATCCGCCGTGTCGGGGAGGGGGAGACTAAAGTCCCCTGTCACGCGCGGGCTCGCCATGCTTCAACCGACATGAAACCTTTACAAACAGGAAACAGGCCGGTCTGGGAGCAGGGCAGCTTGCGCATGTGACTGTGTGAATGTCACGGAGAAAAGGCTCTCGTTAGGGATGAGCGATATTTAGCAGAGAGGCCAGACAGTCGTGATTGATGCAGCCCCGTTTCTCCCCGCCTGCTGACCTGCGGTTGTGGCAACCTTCTGGGGCTAATCGGTGTGTTCTTTAAAATGCCACACAAATTAACTTCGAGGAGAGAAGTGGAGCAACTAATACTGCCTGCGGCCTGGTGCAGGGTACGTATTCACATCTAATCGTGCATATAGTTACTCTTTGGAAACTCACCTCCGTGCCCGGGGGGCAGCAGGCGTTTACATTCATCACATAATTGTGTTTACGCAGAGTTCCTTTTAGAATCCAGACATTTCTTGATCACACCAAAGTCACATTTAGAAGCTACAAAAGCTTGTAATGCTGCATTGAGAAACATCGCCCGCAAATCTTGTCTGAAGGAGACAAGAGCTGCCATTTCTTTGCTGCAAAGCTCTGCGCTCGGGGACCTTAACTGAGAGCTTTTGAAGGCTCGTTGCACACAAATACGCACACGTGCATATACGCTAATGGCTATCTCTGTCATCCCTACGGCTACGCTAAATACTCAAGGCTGGGATGATTAACACCTTTCCGATCCCTCCGAATCTACGCCTTGCCATCTAAATCTGCTTTATGACAGACATGCGAAGCGTTGTGTAACATCTAATTTAATACATCAAATGCGTCACGTGTTTTCCCTGTCTGCAAATATAGTGCGCAGAGACGTAAGCAGCATCGATGGTTCACGTGGGAATACGAGACAGTTTCCACAGCAGTCTCTTTGCCGCTCATGTGTGAACATGCCGACGGGGCATTATTGTGCTTGTGTCACGTAAGGGCATCGCTCAAGTAGAGATGAAGTCCTGCGTGTCCCGGAGAGGTGTGACCTGCGCTGCTCCGGCCACCGCCGACCATCGTCTCTAATTCAGAGCTCAGCAGCTTCACCACAGACGGACAGAGTGAAGCGCCAGGGAGAGATTGAGGTTGAAGGTGTGTTCGTGTGCATCGTGCCTGTGTATTTTTCTACAGCGGATTAAACATGGACGTGTAACTCACCTTTGAGAGGCTGCATATTTACGCCCCGCTCCTCCAGCCGTTTAAGCATCATACCATGTGGCTCACAAATCCCACAAGAGGATACGACAGATGTAAGGATTTGCAACACAAATATAATTTTGGGAAAACCGGTGGCTGGAGAAAAAAAAGGCCTTTTAAGCAACAGATGCACACTTGGAAATTGAAAGCAGAGTGGCCATCTTGGCTGCGTCGGACCCAAAATACGGCTTCCAGAACAACTTTTAATGCAAACGTCTTAAGTCCATAAACCACATGTCCGTACTCACTTCCAGCTGGATTACATCCGGAGCTGAGGATGCAATTAGTGAGAAAAAGAATGGCTTCTGTTGATAATAGCCTCCATGAAGAATGACCGGTCTTATGCAAGCCTGCCATCAATTATGCAAAATGTTCTGTTGATGCGAACAACCTTGAAACTCTTCGGCACAATGAGTCAGTCTTGCCACGATCAGTCATGGACACTGTAACTCAGGTGAACGACAGACTCCTGCCCCTGAATCTCCACCTCCACCGCCTCTCTAACAGAATGTATTACTGCTTGATTATTTAACACTTGTGTCTGCTACTCACGACTCATCGTCTACAAGAATTATTTAAAACGAAGAAGGACAGAAAGATAATCAAATGGCGCAGCGTTTGGTGCAGAGAAATCTACTTATCTGTTCATCTGCGTCAGGCTCAAAGTTGAGTTTGAACAAATGAAGACCCCTCAGTGACTTATCTGCGTGCCTCGGGTACTTTATTGAAATCATTGAAGTATTTCCTGGGGTGTAATTCCCCAGGTACTGTTGTTGGTACTATTCCCCCAAAGCCCCGTCACATCTGTAAACGCACCTGCTGAATCCGCACCCGGCATCCTCTAAGCCAAAGGGAGTGTGCATGAGGAACATATGGGTGGCGTGATGAGGCTGACCTTGGCGGGGGAGGCTGTTCCTCCGCTGCCTCGCTCTCATCGTGTAACAACCATTCCTCATCACATCACTCTCACACGCACAGATGCTTATTTTCTTTTCACGCTCTGTTGTTCTCCCGATCCAGTCGAAATAAGCAGTGTTTTTTGAAGACGTGTGCACTGAAACTTGATATGCTTCCCCCATCTGTCGTGGTCCCGGAGCCTCTTTCCTGAGTAATAAACTAGATTTAGTCGCTTGATCCCAAACAGGATGCACAGGCTTACTTCCAGCCAGCGGAGACGGGAAGTTCATATTCATAAATACTACGCAGCTCTATAAATAGAGCCTGCATGGATTATATTATATTTCCACAAATAAAAGGTTTTATGTCCCTAGATCCCTCTTCCTGCTGAAAGTCACATGACTGACTAATGTCTGCAAAGAGCACCGGGTTAAGTCACACCAGCAGTAGTGTGCTCGATGCGCGGCAGGGTGGGTCCATCTCCTGGGTGGGAAACATTGGCTGGTGGTGACTTTGTTAGATAATACACTTACCCACGGCACCTCTGGGGGAAGGCGAGCTGTAGACATCTGATTAGATTCCACAGAGATAAAAGGATCATGAGGAGTCACATGTCTGGTTTATTACTGGGTGACTTTGAGAGTCCGTGCGGTGAGAGTCGTGGCTTTCCGTGTTTCCGCTGATTTGTGCGTCGCGCGTTCTTTTGGGTGAGTTTCGCTTTTTTCTCACCTGCTCAACTCGGGTCATGTCTTGTTGTTCATTTTTAAACAAACAACAAAGAAAATGAGGAACAACTGATTCTCACAGCTGTTTCTTTTGGGTTTAAAGTCAGAGTATTGAGTTGGATACTTTGTTTAAAGTCCAAAGTGTAATGATTACTCTGCATTTAATGGAAACCCTAGTGATTTGCTTGAGTTTGCTCACTTGCTACCAGGTTATTGTAGGGAAAGCAGTATTTCTCTTCTCACCTTATTATTGGTATATGAATAATTTTCCCAAAAAGAGAAATCCTGAAGAACTTTCATGACCTTGAAACGTTTTACCAGTCAACGTCTTCATTTGTTGCAGTGGAACACATGTTTTTGGAGCGATGCACGATGAAGAGGTCTGGAGCTGCAGAGCTTCCCTGCTTGTTGAAAGACAGACAGGTCTGTGTTGAATCTGCATTCCGTACAGGAGCTGAAGAGATGTACGCTCTCATCCTTGCAGACGTAAAATTACAGCCCCACTTTCAGATTCATTAAAGATTCTCAAGCGGAAATCCCTTAGATATTGTTGTAAATGTGAACGATCTCGGTTGGAACAAACACACTTTGTAATCTGTCCATGAAGAACCGTTGGATTTAACATCTTCTGCTATACTCGGTGATACTGCGTGTTGTTTAACATAATAAAGATGAATCGATTTCTGATTCTAGCCATAGGCTGGTCGATTTTATGAGAGGGGGCCGTTGCAAACATACAGCAAGTTTTCTTTTATTGCTGATCAATTTGTTCCCTCGTCATCGCTGCCTTTTTAATCTCAGCCCCTTAAAACAACGTTTACGCTCCTCTATTAAGTTAGGCGGAGTAGGGAGGTTGAACTTGAGATGAAATGCGCTCCATGAAACCGTACTGATATGTATATTTAGGGAACATATTCTCCTGTGTAACCAACAGAAAAGTGAGGGTCCTTGTTAGTCTGATTTAAAAATGGCTGCCGGGGCAAAATCCAATATGGCAGCAGAATATAACATTTATCATGCCTCATTTTGTAAAGGCAGTGATGGGGGCTTGAGAGGGTTTGGGTTTCTCACTGAGAGTCTGTCACATCCAAGAAAACAGCAGTTCTCAAATGCCTCGGAGAGCTTCGCCGTCTGCACAAGCTTTTTCTTTCATCAGGCTTTAATTACCGAGCCAAAGACTCAATCCTTAAACTTGTTTTTCTCACAGTTCTTAACCGCGCTCCACGTCTTTGGGGCTCCATGGGGATTCCGTGTGAGAGAGAGAGGGTGCTAGGAGCAGAATGGCACTTTAATTCTACCCGTCCTCCCCCCACCCGCCGCAGATCAGCACACGTATCCAAAGGCGGTGAAATTGTGATTCGATTTTAATTATACGATCTTCACACACTTTTAAAACGACCTCGGGCGATGATGCAAAAGTCAGATAATCTCAATGACAAAGGGGGAGACCAGCATGCGGACGAGATCGGGCTAAATAATTATTCACGGCCGCTCTATTCCAGTCATGTGTAAAGAAGCAAAGATGGCCACTAAATTGGTAATTTGTTTTTAGTGATGTACTGTTATCATTACATCTCCAGCAGCTGCTGAGATCATTTCTCCCTCAAGGATTTCCCTCTTCAAACTGCGCCGTACTGGGAGAAAAACTCAATTACCTGAACAAATCTACTCTCCCCGATTTACTAACAAAGTGTTGCGTTTCAGTCACACATACGCTGACACGTGTTGTTTATCCCGGTTTGTTCACACCACCTTCATATACAAAGATGGTATCTGTAACACTGAACGAGGATGCTTTCCAGCTCAACCCGCCTCTCACCTCGGCTTCATTAAGTTCCATGCATCACCTCCCGAAATATTACTGGGCCGATGCACAATATTTAACAAACCTGACTGGGGAGGAATGCAAAATGAATGCAAAAGGGTTTCACTTTGTCATGAACCCCATCGCATCACTTCAGCCAGTTGCCACGAGACGACACGGACCCTCCTCCTCCTCCACACCTCCTCTTTTCCTGCATTGACAGCATGGCGGAAAAATTCAAGATATAAACAGACGACTGAAACACAGAACTATTGTTTGGCTCCGGTACTTGCAGCCACTTTGCCTCACAGCAACAAAAATAGGAAATTTCCTGAATAGTTTGTGTCACATGTATCCTTTTAATTGTTTTCTTGCATTTTGCATTCTTGGACCACATAGCGTTTTACAAATGAACCCACTAAATATGTGTTCAGCAGTCTTTTGTTTTGAACAATACACAAAAAATGCTTCTTAAACTCAAGTTGAATTTAATTTTTTTTAATAATCCACTGTTGCTTAACATGTGGGATCATCGTGATGTGCAGTGATGATCACGGCAGCAACGCATTTAAAATCAGAAGTAGAGAATTGTTGGAATAACTGCAATAATGTCAGTGGTGCCTTAAGAGAGTCTGTAGTCGCTGATACAACAAAACAAGTGTACGTCACGTCAGCTGACAGGCTAAAAGTTTGTCAGCAGGGTCCAGATAAACTCGTGGGGTAAAACGTATGTCCTGAGGTGCACAACATGATCGCTTTCATCCAAGATCGATGACTAGCACTGTTGCCCAGAGGCTCCTATTCTAGTATATTTATCTCCAGTTAAAAGTCCCAGTGTGCCGGAGAAGATGACTTTTGAAAAGCTTTGATGAACAGCCTGTGAATGTCAACTCTGTCTCTTAACTTGCAAGTATTGCTAAACAAATGACCTGTTTAATGATTTAACACCAATTATTTTAACAAGAAAAAACATCACAGAGAAAAGTCAAAATCTTTGCTGTCTGCCGGCGGCCAGAGATTGTTAAAAAAAAAAAAAAAGCGGCCCCCCTGGTGGGTCACCACCAACACGCTGGCAGCAGCATGGACACAAAGCGTCGAGGAGAATGAAGAAGGCTCACAGTGTCCTACATTGTAGCAGCACCCATAATCCACAGGGGCAGATTATTTCATTTCCACCTGGACGACTGCCAGTCCAGAAGATTTGTCCACTGACAACATGACATTGCCCAGATGAGAGGACGTATCCTCGCATGTTTACTGTGGATGGTCATACAAATATTATGACTATTCCAAACAGACAAAAAACCCCCACATCTGTCTGAATAAGGGGGGACCAGAAACGTAAAAAAAAGACTAGTTTATTTATCACAAATGCCGCGTGACTTTGGCGTCACTAAATCAGTGATATATATTTATTAAGCAAACATGCTTTCTGCAGATTCCCTCTGATTTTCTGTCATGTTTTTGAGTTGCTGCTTCAATTGCCACACCTGGATTCGTTTCACTGTTTTATTGGGTACAAAAGGACGTTCAACCCAGACATCAGAAAGGTGCGAAACTTGAATGGATACTGCACACCAAGATGAACTTAAAACAATGATATACACAATTATTCTTTTCTTGTGTCCATTTACTGAGCTGCCACTGAGCTAATGCTAAAAAAAAAAATGTTGGAATAAGCGAAAGCACATACGGTTCGAACAAAAAGGCCATTCACCACACAAACAAAACGTTTCTACGAGTACTGCATTCTTTTGTTACTTTATCTAACGTACTGTGCTGCTAATGGACAAAAATCATGAGCAGAAAAAGCTACAAAATACACTTTCTATGAGACGGACGTCTTTTGATTTTACATTGAAACATTGTTAACAAACAGTCGCATTGTGTTGCCGACGTATCCAACGAGTGCACACTCCCTTTTTTACGACATTCTGTGCTGTCCAGTTACCGACTCCTCATATATTTTTTCAGGTGGATGGAAGCTGTTTAATAGTCTTTATGCAAGTGTCTACTTAGTGAATAAATCCACCAAGAAAGAAAATGTGAGACTCTGTTGCCTCTTTCACATTGTCTCCTTGTGAGGCTTAAGCACAAGGCGTGATAATATTTTACTGACAAACAGTGAAAATGAAACAAATGTCCACCACAACATTCAGGACAAAGCTTCAAAAAGGATCAATTATGTTCACTGGAGCTGTGCCAAATTCCATTCATTTCCCCTCTTCTTTTAAAAATAAACCATACGCATGGACCCAAATTATTCTCCTCGCTGAGTGAGAGCTGATCATGACCTCCATACCGTCCTCAGAGGGCTGCTCTCGTTCGCCATCGCCAATTCTAGATTTTAGCCGTCTTCCTTTTTGGCTCATTTAGCGACTACCCCCCCCCCCGTACTCATTCAAGAACACAATTACTACCCAGATGAGGAATTAAGGATTGTCCTAGCGGGTCAAGCCCCAGTCCCTGCCCTCACTGGGCACGTGGAGAGGCTGCACAACTCTGTCCACACGTCAGTCCAACCTGAGCAGAGCCGGCGCGTCCATAAAGCTGTTGGGGACGTGGCAGCTGCTCAAGGGGCAGAGAGGTATTAAGCATAGATTTACAAGAATAAAAATGTCCTCCCTCCCTCCCTTGTAATCTCTGGTCTTTTTACACGCAAGACAAGCCATATGCCCATGAACACACACACACACACACACAGAGTCTTGCGTAATGGTGTCAGCACGCTGCATTGGCTTGTTTTGGATGGACCACGCACACCGTTTATTGACAGAAAGCATGCGCTGAGAGCTTTTGTCATTTTTGAAAGTAATCAACGGTGAAGGTTGTTCCACTTTGAACTCGTGAGCATCCACCTTATTTCCCCGCGGTCTCTCCGGTTCGGCGCGTCATTTCTGTCTTCCATCAGAGCGGGAGGCTCACAGCTCGCAGCATATAGTCCATCACGTAACTCAGGAATACTGTTCCACATCACATCAAAGCCTGTTTGAGCCTAACATTCAGCACGAATACAGCGCAGCATTGTCAGAATAAGAAATGCAACCAAAAAGAGCTTCTTTTTTTTGTTTTTTAAAGAGGAGTCAAATGAAAGCTGATCTACTGAAGGGAAAGCACAGAATGACAGAAAGTCACATCATTACAGCAGACTGATGCAACAGCATATCTTCTTCTGAGGAGCACATCAATTTAAATTGTCTTCAAGGCTCAAATTCAATGGACCATATAAACATGTAAAAGTGTTGCACTGGAACCCTTTCCTTTGGGATTTGACTGCAGCCACAAACGGTCTGATTACATGGCCTCTCGATTACCACGGCGATGATGAACTTCCTCACATCACGTCCTTTAGGAATCGAAAGCGCGATCCTCACAGATCTCCAGGGCGGCTTTACTCGCACCACCAAACACTTCCACGTTCACGTCAATCCAAGGAACCACGTTGCCCGGCATGTAGGCGGAGCAGTTGGCCAGACCCACGATGTCCACTGGCCGCAGTACCCGGTCCCACATGTTGAACTGGCTCAGCTCGCCCACAAAGGCCTGCGTGGCGTCAAAGCGGCCTCCAACTATGTCCTTCAGGGAGAGACAGGAGATGAGAGTTGTTGACTTCACTTCTGCAGGAAATGCAATCAAACTTTAATTCTAATGCATGAATTCTGTTTGATTTCCATCGAAATAAGAGCCTGAATATCTTTTCTTGTGCTGCCACTTTTAAATATCCAAGTGTTGTGCAGTGTCCAATACCGTGCAAGATGCAGCACTGTATGTAAATGTGCTTGGACTCCAACGTAATGCAATATGACTCTTTGAGAATATCATTTCGTTAACTGCTGAAACAACTCGCTACTTCAGCTCCAAAGGGCGTAAAGGTGCTCTCATCTAGAAGTAGATGAATGAGGTCATTGTGAAAGGGCAACGATAGCGTGAGAAGAGCCATCTCCCCCTTGCTTCCTGCCTCCGGCATTGAACTCAAGGGAGAACACAGCCAGGGATCTGACTGACACCAGGAGACACCCTCACGCACGCACACTTGCTCATTACCGGCTGAGCTTCCTTCGTGCCCTCACCTGCTCCTGCCCCAGGATGATCACCCCTCCGGGTTTAATTGGGTGCCAGGGGGCCAGGTTGTCCCCGGTGCCTTGACGCTCGCCATCCTGGTAAGCCTCCCAGAAACCGTCCCTGGTGGTCCAGGTGATGCAGATGTGGTGCCAGCGTCCGTCGCTCACTGACAGAGGGAGCTGGGCCACCTGGTCAGGAGTTCAGAGGTGGAAGGAGCAGGAAGGGGGAGCAAGAGGAGTCGAGAGAGATTTTTAGATTAATTGGAGGCACGCTGGAAACAAGGAGAGCAATTAGAAGGGTTAGCGCTTTAAAGAGAAAGCCCTCTGCAGAGAATTCTCCAGATGAGTCGGTGCGACGCGTCCAATTTAGATTACCCAGGTGACATCAAGGGATTGAACAACCTTCAAAGCAGTAAGGTTGCTAACAGCAAAACAGTGTCCTCTTATGCTCTTGCGCTTTGTTCAGAGATCAAAGAACAACAACTGGATATTTTACCCGATGACATCATAGTCCTCTGAGGATACAGCACATGGGACTATGACGGTGTAACTCATTAGCCTTTTCTTTATGAGCCTACAGTATAAAATCACACTCGCGTCTTGTTAAAAATAAACCTAGAACGATGGCAAGAGCCAGAGGAAACAATGTCCAGGCCACGTGAAATCACACAGGCGATTGTCCTGGTTAAGGTTGCCGGGTGGCATCCTAACCGCACCGGGACTACAGGGAACACAGTGACATCACAGAGTCTGCTTCACTGACTGTTTCAACATGTGAATGAAAAATACACGTGTTGAATATTCCTCACAACTTAAAACATGGCACCAGTGATCTTTTATACAGGAACAGATTATTAATAAAACACTATATTCACAGGGTAAACACTATGAATACATGCCTCACTCTTGTTTACCTAAAAGATTACAATTAATCTCATTCTCAAAAAAAAAAAGTTTTACAGCAAATAGTAGAAATTATTATTTTCCCAATGGCCCTTTTAGAATTACACATTAGATTTAGTCATAGTAGGAAATCTGACACCTAAACTGATATCTGAATGTGATGTAAGTGTTATGTACAGCTATGCTTTTCCTGCTGTAAAATGTCAAAATGTCTGTCTGTGAAAAGGCCCATGATGTATTTTACTCCTCGTTCAAAGGACATTTTCTTCTCCGGGTCTCCAAAAGACTAGATAAGATAAGGTTCAGCAGATAAAATGTTAAAAGAAGGTCATAAACGTGTCTACTACAGTCTAAAAAATGATGTTGAAAATCAGCTCACATGCAGTGTTGAAGAAGAACACCATAAGAATTTAAAATGAATTAATTCAGCAACATTCTAGGCACAGAACATTTCCAACATTATGAAAAAACGTCATCCAAATAACACCAGATTTATAAGCATCAGATTACACATGCACACTTGTCAAACAAACTTGTTTTGATGTTGTACAAAACCAGTTCAATCCATTACAGATTAAATTCCTGGCGGCTGCACTAGATTAGAAAAATGAAGATACAATAAGCCTTTTTTAACTGATTTGATATTTGGAGAAAAACAGATATTGACCAAGCTGCTGAACACAGACTATCCCGATGAAGCTGAATGAGGAATATTCCCTGTAGCTTCCCTCTCAGTATGCAGCTGAATGAACAGCATACAACACGCGGCCCAGTGGACCCTGTTATCACTGTGTACCAGTTCAACACACGGATGTGCGGCTGCACATCGGGTTATTCGCTCCCACCAGTCCTGCCTCGGCCTCCTCCACACCGCTCTCTTTTGCTAAGATGCTTCCCCTCCCCATAACTTCCCTTTTCCTCGCCGCTTCTGATCTTTCGCTCTTTCCCCTCTCTCTCCTCAGCACCCTGTTGCTTCCAAAGCTCTGCAGCTTCTGGGTTTCCTCCCCTCCATCCCCTCTTTCCCCCCACATGCTTTCATCATCCTCATCCTCATCATCATCATCCTGCTCTCATGTGTCTGACTTGAATATATTGTATAATGCATGGCGAAGGGAAAGCTGTGAGAAGACCTGCCTGGGCCAATAATGGCCAACTTAAACAACACAGAGGAAAACGCCCCCCCCCCAAATCCAACACTGCACTGCTAACCCTATTATTTTAGCATCACCATAACAATTACAGCTCTTTGAGTAAACACCATGAAATATTAATGCTTCTAACACTTCTTCTCTTTCGTGTTACAGTAATTGTGGACAAAAACCTTAAAGTATGTGACTATGTAACAACAGTATTTACGGCAGCGTGCATGCTCATTTGAATTACTGTTACTCATGTGTGTGTGTGTGTGTGTGTCTGTGGAATGTCGGTTAATGTTTTTAAAGTTGCAAAGTTAAAAATATTCAGAGCCGATGGTCAGCGAGTGTCGTCTCTGCAGCATCGTGGTCGTGCTCACACAGAGCAGTTAGACACGAGCATGTTCGTGCCTTCTTTGCAGTTAATTAGCGTCACTGCTGATCCACTTCTACCAACGTCATTACAGCCAGCAGTGCTGCCAGGCCAGCATGAATGATTGAGCTGTCTGATGAGCTTCCCTCATGGTGAAATCAGGCCAGAGGGAAAGAATCAAAGTTGCTCTCCTCTCCCTCAACAAACAATTAAAAAACTGCATGCACCTCTCTCTCTCTCTCTCTCTCCATTGTGGACCTACCTTGTCGTTAACGAGTAGCTCAATGGGGTTGTTCCCCCATTCGATGAGGACTATCTCGTTGGCCTGGCCGGGCACTCCGTAGGAGAACGGGGTTCCTATGCCGGGACTGGCGCTGGACTTGAGCCACATACACACGGTGAAGGCGTACATCTCCGGGAGGCTCTTCTTGATGCGTCCAAACAAGTAGTTAGTGCGAAGAGAGAGGGAGACTTTGAAATCCTCGGGTGATTTGAAGGCATTGTTACCTGTCGGCGGACAGTAATTACATGTGGTTAATTTTGGTCTGTCGCGACTTCTTCTTCTACCAATGTTGATGGTTTTAAACCACCGCCGCTGATTCGTAACGTTTCAATCTGAAACGTCTCCTTGGTGCAAAAGATCCCGTTACCATTTACAGATAAGGGCCATCAATAGTGGAAAAAAATGTTTTTTGAGTGAAGAACTGATTTGACACCTCTTGAATTCTGGAGGTAAATTGAATTTAATGAGGCTAAGGTAGCATTTATTGTGGGGCTGTTGTGTTGACTCGTTCTATTTTACTGGTGGGTGTGTTGTTGTGGCCACTTTCAATGTGTCCAATTCACTTTGGTGCAAACATGCATCCTCACACAGCCGCTGACTCAATCGAATAAGTCTTGGGAAACGGGTCTCACAGGAGACGTCCCCTTAGTGGTGAGATTCTATTGCTCTGATGTCTATCATCTCAGTGATATGACAAGACTAACTAGAGCCAGATCTTTCAGGCAAAAAAAAAAAAGCGCCTGGCTTTCAATCTGGCTGACGTTTTTATAGCACCCACTTACTTTTCTCAAGCTCCGTGATCCTCTCCAGCAGGGAATTGAGAGCGCTCTCTGTGCGACGGCGGTGCGCCGCCGTCTCATTGTAGAGTTGGCTCTTCTCCTGCTCCAGATCGACCACCTTCCGGAGGAGCTGGCTCTCCAGCGCCCCGAGACGCTGCCGCAGAAGCTCCCGCAGCTCTTGTGGTAGTGGAGACAGAGCCGAGACCACTCCGGCTGACACGTTGGTGCTGGGGAGACGCAAACTCTGCAGGTGGAAAGCCCGAATTGGAACGATTGCATGGATGATGGATGATTAGATGGATGGATACATGGATGGATAGATAGATGGGAGGGGGGGAGTGAGTGACACATATGCGAACAGTGACACAGGCATTTAATCAAGTTAATCCTGCTCACTCAGCCAAGCACTCAGTCTACATAAATACCTACATTTGCAGTGGAGGACTGATTGCATCTACTAGCCCTTTAACCTCGTATTATTTTAGCACTATTGTTTTTCACAGAGCAATATCCAAATGAAGACAGTTTATCCCTGCGGCAGACTTTGCCTGGTGACCTGCCAAACACCCGTGGCTTAAAGATGGGCGTCACGAGTGGCGTTGCCTGAGTTCACACCAGGCGCAGAGGTTTTTTTTGAAAAAGGGGGACGGACACGCTTATAGGTGTGGCTTTCTCCTTGCATCGAAACGCCCTGAGATGTTCATTTCTAAAATTGATTTGGTCCTGGTACATTAAAGATTTGTATTAATTTTTTTTACACAGCGTGCAAATGGGACGTGAAATTATTAGATGTCATTAGATGAAAAGGTCTTGTTCAGCCAGTTTTCCTTTCATTATGTTAAGCAGATGCAGATCAATGCAGATCAATATATGTGATGCAAAATGACATTTATCCTCACAGCTGCAGTATATCCTTGATTTAATCGGGTGTTAACGTCATAGAGAGGGTTATGGGGAAGGGACTGTAGACGGATGGATTGGTATAATGCAGCAAAAAACAACCTTGAATTTAGATAATCAGAGTTTAATATGTTCTCAGGACTGTCATGTGGTGAAAAAGGTTACTATTTCACATGACATAAGAGATAAAGCCTTTCTCTGGCCTTCTGCACTACACGGTGACCTCGATATCAGTTGTGATCTCCAACCTGGTGACGCATGCAGATCTGCACGAGCAAGCTTTATCAACAACTCAACTATTGAGATTTCATGCAGGTGAAATCTACGGGAATTCATCTCACCAGCTATACAAATAAAACAATATGTGTAACACACACACACACACACATAGACAGGAGTCATACATTATTCAAGTTTGCGCTCCCTGCACCGCATGCGCGATTGCACCTTTGACGCGATTTTTTGCGTTGCTCATTTCTTATTAACGACTCGTGTGCTGCGGCTTTTTGACAATCAGGGCTTTTGACATCTTTTAATGATAAAAGCGCATTGATGTGACATGGCTATATGTGACCCTTTGATCTGGAAATCCTCCCAAAACGACTCCCGCAGCACAGAGTGAGCCAATGATTCGACGTGTAACGAAAATTACTTGTGAATGGATTCAAATATATTCCCCCCCAAATGGAATTATTAAATGTAGTTTGTTTTGTTTATAAGTCATTAACAGCTTTCAGGGGGAACCTAAACCAACGCGCTTTTCTGGGTCGTATTTGTGTGCAATCTTACCTCTAAATTTTCCAGCCGACCCTTTAGACTCTGCATGGTCTTGCCCAGCTGGTCTATGGTATCACCGGGGTCCCGGGGCAGGTCCCCCATGGTGTTCTTGCCGTATTCCTTCCGCCTGGAGCCCTGACCTCGGGACTTGCCCTGTGGCGACTCGTCGGCCGCCGCTTCGCAGCGCACCAGCTTGGAGTTGAGCTCCTTGATGGTCCCCTGCTGGCTCACGATGGTCTCCTTCTGCTGCAGGATGGTCTCCCGCAGCTGAAGGATGGTGATCCGCAGCTCGTCCTCCGCGGGGCTGCTGCTCTGGACACGGTTCACCGTGGGATCGTACCCGCAGCCCGGCTCCGCGCCGGGGGGGATGGCGTTACAGACGAAGCGGCTACCTGTAGCATCCTGGCCGCGCACCGTGCGTCCACTGACCAGGAACAAAAGTCCAACCACCACAAACAGCATCCCGACTTGACGCGCAAACTCCACGTATTAAAGGGAGAATAATATTTAAATATTTAAAAAAAAGGCTCCGGAAGTCTGCTGTAAATTAATGAACTTAGTTCAACAACGGTTGGTTAATTTTGAACGATTGTGGACATTTTCCAAAGATGGATGAAAAAACAACAAAGTTGTGGGAATGGAAAACAAACAAATCAAAATCCGCAGTGAAAAATCGTAAAATCATCCATCCAACCGCAAACCACGTGAAAAAAAATATACTAACGAATCTGTTACTTTCGGCAGATGGAAACGCGAAACAAAAAGTTGCACTGATTTATAAATGATCCTCAAAAGGGGTCGCAGAGAAGTCAGGTTCGCCCGCCTTGCCGCTCCGCTCGGTTGAATAGTCAGTGAGTGGTGCTGAGGAGACAGCGACGCCGCTCCGCCGGATTAGTGGAGGGAGGTGCGCACTGGTGCTTCCGCTCATCGTCTGCGCGCTCCGGTTATTCCTCTGCGGGATACAGTAGCTGCGTCATCCCCTGAATTTTAAGTCACGGACAGTCCCATCGGCTCTGTGTGGCCCCCGTTTAAATGCGCCGATGCTTTAAGAACCAAACAACCGCGATAGGATATAACGAAACACAATAGTAGGATAATGATTGGATGACTTCCCATCTGCCTGAGTCCTGACTCGGGGGATTGTTGCACTCTTTATGCCCCTCAGAATCTGCATTTGCTTGGGTGAAATGTACCCCCCCCCCTCCTCCCCCACCACCCCAACAGGGATCACTTGTTCTGAGGTCAAACTAATAGGATTTGTAAAAGCAATAGAAATCCACAGTTCAAATTGGGAGTCACTTCACTTGATTTAAAATGAGCTCCACATTGTCTTCTCTCATTCTTGAGTGTAAGAAAATAACTTTAATTCTCAACACATTGTGGAGCATTGACGAAACTGAACGCTTGCTTGATTTAAACCTGAACAAACCTTGAAAAAATGATGAAGGCCATGCATGCTAAATACAGTCACAAGTGCTATAGCTTGCACTCAAAATTCCTTTCCGAATATAAATCAAGACTTGTAAGTGTTTTTGAAAAGGGAACTATTAATAGGGGTGTAACGATTCATCCACTGAATCGATTAATCGATTTATATTCCTGCGATCCAACTGAATCGATCTGTGCTCCGCAAATCGGCATTCCGGACGACATATATCGATTACAAATCGATTGAAATGGTACATAATCAATTGTATCGATACTTGGAAACTGCACATTGGATTTAAGCACAAAAACGGTATGGATGTGTGTTTGTTTGTTTGTTTTTTAGCACTTTAGACACGTTAAACGTTACTCGATTCAGTCTGCCTGTCTGTGACAGGCAGACTGAATCGACTGAAGCCGCACGAAACTCGGAACAACAACAAAACACAGCGTGGCAGCGTTACCGCTGCAGCAGCAGCAGCAGGTAACTCCAGCTCTGCAGACTCCTCAGGCCTCGCCAGCACCAAACTCAACATCACGGTAACAATTGCCAAGTTTAGCTGTAAAGACATGCGACCCTACAATGTGGTTGAAAATCCGGGGTTCTGTGAATTGATCCAAACATTGTGCAAATATTGTGTAATGTTTACATTGAAAATGGTTGCACAATAAAAGGTTAATATATTTGCCATTAATTATTGTTTGCTTGTTTATAATATCCATAATTAATTCAAACCTGATTTCCGTACAAGAAATAGGGATCTCGGAAACTTTGCCTGCACTGTCCAGTAAAGTTACTGAATCGATTTCAAGTCACTGAATCGGATCAAATCGAATCGTTTCTAAATTAACCCAGATCGTCCATGAACCGAATCGGCAACCATGAATCGCAATTCGAATCGAATCGTTGTTAAAATGAATCGTTACACCCGTAACTATCACTATTAGATAACTGTTTCACAGGGAAAATGTATGTTATTGCCTGTTTCGGTTTCTAAAGAGGAAGGCAGGCTACGTAGGAACTTCCCTGCTCGACAAACATTTTCTAATATTAAAATCCAATGCCTCCTCACACAAATCTCACCCCGAAATCGAGAACTCCAAGGTAAACTCTGGATGGGATCCCTTCTCAAAATAACCCAAAGACAGTGAACCATATTTGGAAGGAAGATGGAAGTCCCTCGGCTTCCAAGTACACAGCAAATCGTTGCTGTTGGACGTGTAAAATGACTTGACGGAATCGGTTCTTTATATTTAGAAATCTGCAGGCGAATCCACGTCGGTGGCAGCACGACACCATTAGCCTCTTTGACAATGATAGACAGGGAGGTAAATCGCTGCAGGCTTGGTGTGGCGCTCCCTTCAAGTCTTTTCAAAATAAGACAAGGGATCTGGCGCCTGTCAGACACCTGCTAAGAATCGTAGAATATGAAAAAACTTCAAAGCCAGACGTCGGCTTGGTTCAGATCGGCGCGGCTGCTATCAAGCACAGACGCATCTTGTTTCCCAAAACAGCCACGTCAATATATATTTCCTTAACATAATTCCCTTAAGACATGAAGCGCTGAGGCAGCGGCGTGCTCTCTTGAAGTGGTGTGCAGTATTGCTGCGCTGCCCATCGCATCCATCATCTCCTATCTGCTCACAGGGCCCAGGAGGGAAATGTCAGCCGGCATTAATGCACACTCAGCGCACAATGGGGCCCACGGAGCCTGACAGGGAACCGCCGAAGTCACTGCTAAGGAAGGCAGTTTCTAATATGACAGGTCCCCTGGCAAAGGGGACACACAATCACCACGGAGACCTTATATATCCTCCCTGATCTCCCCCCCCCCCGAAAAAAAGCCTCGTCCCGGCTACTGCGGTGCTTGCAGAAGTAAAGCGGGATTACTGAAGACCCAGCAGAGATGACAAGTTTCACTTCAAAGTTGACGAGATAAAGTTATTTCCCTTTCATGTCGCAAATGGTGAGCGCAGGGGTGAAGTCACTTCACTTTTTTTTTTTAGGGTTGAGGTGTCAGTAGCGATTGAACCCTTAAGTTTCCCATAAAGATGAATACATTTCAAAGTTCTAATTTGCACTTGGCTACAGGCAATAATAATGTTTGTCTACGTAAAAACAACGGCACTTATTTACAGACATAGGGTCATCAACATGATTTAAGGATGGATCTCCACTCCTCCTGTCAATATCATGCAATCGAAAACAACAGAACCACAATCTGCAGCCACAAGATTAACAGAATTGTATAAAACCTTTTTTTATCAGCGACAATATTTAGATCGGGCCATATTGAATCACCTGCCCAGAACAAAGGAACCACGCACTGGCTGTACATACGGTCAAATGACTGGGTGAAAATACAACTTGAGACTTTACTATGTGAATGTATATAAGAATAAATATTTACAATTACATTTTGAATTACTTCAAATACCCTCTTTGGTGATGCAACCTTTGAGGCCTGAGCCGTTTTTTTTAACATCTTCCTTCCAAGGTTGTTTCACTAGTTGGATCGTCATCCGTGCACCTTCCTCCTCATCAGTGCGACGTGGAAGCGGCGGATGCTGAACACTCACCCGCGGGGACGCAGCGCCACGGCGCCGTTTAGTCACGTCCCTTCCTGCGCTCCCACCATGCCTCCATCCCCCATCCCTGCACCTGGTGCTACCTGCTCATACACATGCACCCTGCACACCCGTCCTACCCACGGACACGCAGAGAGCACACGCGCTCTTCAAAGGGGAGCCAAAACAAAAAGAGAGAGAGAGAGGCACATCGTAAGTGTGACATTTGTGAGTCACATTTTTTGTAATAGCCACACTGCAGTCACGTTTCTCCACAATGAACAAAGAACTAAATGTCCAACCACACCAAAATAGAAATAGATACACACGACCACATGCTCACACAGACACACACACACACACACTCACACACACACACTCTCTCCGCCGACACTTACTCACCTTACCAAATGCACGCAGTGAGCGGAAAGTGTCAGACATGCTCACATTCAAAGTTTTCTAGAGTTTCTATAATGATGTGGCTTTTCAGGAGTTAAATCTTTATTGCAGTGAGAGACATTATGAATAAAATTGGGAGAATGTTCTCCTACACAAAAGCTTTGAATTATGCAATTTCATGAAAACCTGCGATCTTATTGTCTAGATTTTCTGCAGACTGGATAATGAGTATTTTCATTATGTTTTGAAGACATTAAAGTAAGAAAGGGTCTTCATAGAGTATATCATACTTACATCATCATAAATGATCCAGCGCACACTTTGCAATAAAAAGGGTCTATTTTTGGGATGCTGCAGGCCGGGGCCCTTTTGCAAACTACACGTCATGGATTCTGCTTCCGGTCGACTTTGTGGGGGACTAATCGCGTTTGCCACGCACTCCCCGCTGCTGCTATTCAGCATCTCTTTTTGTTCCTCACTTGAGCTGCCATCCTCCAACACCACTTCAAGCCAGAGGGAAGTGGCGAGCCGATGTTCGGGCTTTGTTCAGTCGGTGTTTGTGCGCCTGGCAAAGTGCAGCCGGCTGCTTTATTGGTCTGCTGCAGATCTGCTTGTAGGCGACGTCTTAGCATTTGCTGGCTGCTAATCTCATGCCCTCGTGCCGCTGGTGCCAACCTAAATACGTATAGCGGTGTTAATTGTGGATTTCAAACTGAAGCTGTGCACCGCTGCAAATGTTGGGATGCACAAATGGTAAATGGAATTAATTATCTTTAATTCCTCTATTATTTTTCACCTCATTGAGACTCATATGCTGATGGCAGGAGCTACCATACATTGAATATTCAGTTGTAATAGTTGTCCTGGAAACAATGAAAAACAAGATAAATATTTTTGGGGAAGATAATAACTTGTGCGCTTAAATCATAACCGTATGTTAACTTCTGTATTTTTTGACGGGAGACTGCTTTGTTAACCCCAGCTTTAGTTAAGTTGAACAACCTGGTAAGAAGTCATGGTTACAACATCAACCGGGTTAAAGTCAGGGAACTATTGCAGGCATGGTTAAAGAAACCAGACGTGATTGTATGTCAGAAACAAGAAGGAAAATGTATGATATTTACACAGTAAATGTATACGACTGACCCATCTGAGTGCTTTTCCCTGCATCCTTTAGACGAAGAGTTCTGCAAGTGTCCCTTCTTCGTTTGAACGGCCACGGAGTGGTTTGTGCTGCCGGCCCACACGTTCCACTTAATAACTATCTCTGTATGAAATGCAGTCCGGGGGAGAGTTTATTGTCGCTCCTTAATGTCCTCTAAAGCAGCAGAAGCAGATTCTTAGTTTCTTGTAACAGCGACGTCTAATGATTCGCCTCGGCAAGTGAGTAGTCAAAAGGAGAAAACGTAAAGCAAACAGTAAGCTTTTCGCCTTGAAAGCTGCGAAGATGTGAACTTAGAACATTATTTCACATGTGCATCGTTAATAGCTTATTATGCAGCTATCATGCTGAATGTAGGACAGCTGCCTTCTTAAATAAATAAAAAAGCTTAGATTGACTTTGTTCAATAATCCGCCAATTGCTTTGATGTGCAGAGTGGCATTGAGGAGAGAATCGTGCGGCTCAAATTGAAAAGAACTTAATCTCGTCCTGTCATCAGACACCTCAAGTGCTCACTTTGAAAGAGTTGGTGAGGAACACGTGAAGGAGATCTTACCCTTAACCTTCGTGACGCAGAGCCGCATGCAACAAGGCATCGTCATGAGATCTTGGACTTTTGATTGCGGCGCATACAAACTGTTATGAACGCCTCAAGGTTTGCAGGCACATTGAACAGATTTTTCTAAAGAGCTCAGTCTCTGCTGTGAGCAGTGCGCCGCATTGCTCTCCAGGCTGTAAGCATTGCGTCACGTGGAAGGGGTGATAACGTCTAATTTAGTCCATGGCGAAGCCCGCAGCTCCATGACTCGTAAGTAAAAACAAACAGGGCGGCTCGCAGGTTTGCAATTATGTAATTCCCCCGCTGCGGTAAGGAATGACCGCCCACAAACACCTCGGGGCATGCCATCAGTGCCGGGCCAAGATGAGTCAGTGTCTGTGTGTGTTTAAACAAATGCGTATTTGTGTGTGCATGCTTTGCTGTGAAACTTCTGGTGGATGATAGCAACAACAATAAATCAAGGAAATCAGTTAAACAACGCTAACTTGTGGCAATTTAAACCTTTAAACCTCAGCTGTAGAGAGTAATATCAATAATGTGACATTTCTTTCTGTATTTTAGTAAAGGGCCAGTGAGGCCTCGTCCTTCAGCTCTGCGATCAGACAAACACACTCCCACTTTAAATCAAGCAACTGAAAATCAATTAACCTCAAAGTCCGTCCCGTGAGGATCACGCAAACATTTCTGCAAGATGATTTAGGAAAACTCATTTGAAGGTGAGTGCGTGGGGCAGTTTGTGTGTTTCTGGCGAGTCGCCCCTCAGGAATGTGCGCGCGCCACACTTTGCTGTATGAGTATCATTCACTGAAGACTTCAAAAGCTACACGATGAGCAGCCAAGTCAGCTGCAGAACCGCCTGAATGTCCTGTGTGAGAAACTCAGAGCCCCGAAGCGACACAAATAAGCATTGAACTGCGACGCCGGTGTATTGATCCGTCCACGAGAGGCACGATGACCGAGTCTGATTTTGATGGAACCCGACACCATGAAGTGAATCACCGCTGCTTTTATTGCAGATTTAAATAGGAGGGTATATTAGTCCTGTTTACTCTGACGTCAACAGCATCTTAAGTGAAGGTCAGTTAAGATCTCAAAGTTGCAGAACATCACCATGGAAACTAGAGCTGTTAATTCTTACACTTTTCACAGATCGAGTAGTGATATACTGTAACATTTTTTAAACCTGGAAGAGTAATCACAGAGCAAAGCAGCACATATTTTGCATGTGAGTAAATGCTCACAATCCATACTTAAGAAAAAAGATTGGATGGGAAAAACGGATAAGGTACATTTTTCATTCATAATTGATCGGTCCAGTCTTTATAATGGAGCATTTCTTAAATGATATCCGCTGTTCTGTCGCATGGTTGACAGTATGTCAATATGACGATATTCAACTCAAAAGCCCAAACGTTCTAATGCGACTGACTGTTTTGACTGTTTTGAGTCATTTCATAATTTTATTTTAAGCTGAGAAGCATTCTCTATGACAGCATTTCTATTATTACCCAGAATCAATAAGGAAGAATGCGCCAGAGAAAAGGGCCGTCTAATATACGCTTCACGCACAAACCACAATTTGATTAACATACTCATCATATAATCACAAGTAAGATTCCAAATCCTTTGTTACCCCCCAATGCATGCCTCTTAATGGAGTACGTCATCATGCAGTGACTTCCCTTCGCAGGTTCACATTTCTTCAGAAGGATGAGAGGCAGTTAAGGTGCGAGAAAGTACGTCTCCAGATTGAGTGTGTCCACGAGGAGATGTGGGCGAGCAGCAGACAGTTATTGACAATGATACTGAAGTCTGTCGCTCATTCCCATTTCAGATCCTCCGCCGTGTTCTGGGACCCACCCCGAAAAAACTGACCGCTCAACGGGTTCCAACAGGTTCCAACAGGTCCGCTGCTGTCTTTAATGGCGTGACTGCCGGAGCTGTCCGCTGCTGGCAGTGTTTCCAGGTCCAGCTGCAGCGGGTCGTGGCCCAGCTCAGGGTTTCAGAAGAGAGGGCAGGCCTGGCAGCGTCCACACCCAGGGGACACAGGATGTTGAGACAGGGCCTTCTGGATGTGTGAGGTTGCCAGATGGTGTCTGGACCTCGCCAGCCTTGTTCGCCGTGGCATCAAGTGGGCTTCACTTGCTTGGCTTTCCACTGCTGGAGGTTATTAGCTAGTGTAAGCTCCCTTCGGGAATGAATCACTTTGTGAATGGTTATTTGCTATGTACTCCTCAAATACGCAAGGTGTTACCAGGCATGAATAGTCAATCAGTCTCCTCCCGCTTGTCTTGTTAGCTCCACACCCGCAAAACTCGCAAGTACAAAATGTAAACAAAGTTCTAATAGGTCATCAGCGGAGTGTCACACACAGCTGTACTGGCTTCCTTCATGAAATGTTATTAGGATACAAATCCCTGCACACATTCGCGCATGGTGCCATGCAGGAAATCTTCCTCAACATCTTTGGGCTACGCGAGAACAGGATTTAAGACTGTAACAACTATGCAAACTCTGCTTTCTACATTGCGTAGGTTTTGCCAAACAGAGCTCTGGAGTCTCAGATGGATGCAAGGAGCCACGTCATGTCAAACAGTCTGCGATCTTACATCACTGTTCTCACATCACAAGCAAAAGGTCGAGATCTCACCTCAAAACGTAAATTGTGTTACCATGGCAACGGTCAGATATGTCTGCAAGTTGCACACTACCCACAAGGCCCATCTTTCTTTCTACAACAGCCTTGTTCAGCAGGTTTTGGATCGTCCTCTGAGCTAAATCCCCCGAGGAAATATGTGTAGCTTATTATGTGCGGAGAAGGACTTAGTGTCTTTGTTGGATGACCGGGTTGTTTTCGGTTTGCTGCAAAAATAACGAGAAATAATTAAGATAATGTATTCAGACAATGTCATCAGTTTTTTGTTGCTCTAACAAATGAGAGCCGGGTTAAACAGACCGAGACACTGAGCCTTGTACGTTGTCTATCAGCCACCCAGCCCTCATGAAGCATTTGAAATATGGCTTAAAAAACACATTTATGTTAGCCGCTCCAATATCCAATTGACTTAATGAGTAGTTATTGCTGCAAATGAATGCTGAATCAATACTAGTGCAAACTGTTCCATCACACTAAATGTCTATTATAAGCGTGATGCTCCCCTCAGAAAGTTGCCACGGACACTTCTGCCCCCTGAAAGACATCTCCTCTACCTCTTCATCTCTGAGCCGCGGGCCGGAAGAGGATTTGGCAACAGCCGTCTTTAAGACAGCTGTGCCGTGTGAGACATACGGAGTGGAACGTGGCCCAGAAATGAGGCGATAATGTGGAGGCACAGATGTGCCCTCACCGGTTAATTTGTCTGAGCAGAGAGCCCACGCTGCGAAGTAAAAATAAAATATCAAGGACCATATTTCCTGTGAACTCCCCCACTGCAGGTCTAACAAAGGATTATGTTATTTTATCAATTGCCAGAATCTTTACTAGAAAATCCGTTTCAATTAATTTTCAAGCCGTTTATGCAATCCATTTGTCTTTCTTTTAAGGAGTCTTTTAATATTTCACGCAAAGGTTCATTGGCATTCAAGGACCAAAGACGCAGCGCAACAGACCAGTATCTCTGGCTTGGTGACTTTTAAATAAGTCTAATTCACAACATTGAAAACACTCTTATGTAAAACTTGCATTCAAATGCCTTCTGGCAGATTTTTTAGAATCGTATTTTTAAACCACAGTGTCAGTTTTTTAATCATAACTTTCATTCTTAACTATATTCATAGTTTTTTATGGCCGTTAGGAACGCCCAGCTAGACGGTAAAACTAATTTGTCTGCAGCTGCCCGCTAACGACGGCCCACTGCAAAAGCATGATGTTCATTTGAGAAAATAATAAAGCAAATAGGAAGGTTTGGATTCTGCAGCGAAGTCGTAAAAATGAGTTTTCCTAGATGGGCAGGGACACCATGGGTACAAACTGAGCCATCTCACCGAACCCAGCAGAGAGATCGGCTTCAGTTATCAACTGATTCAGACGCAAGGGCTTTGAATGTCTTTGGGGAAAATGTTACCAGTGAATGTCTACAGATCAAGTTGTGTTAGATGTGAAAACATGACGACTCTTCACACCGATTCCTGGCTCACAACAAGTTGTGTCGTTGTTGCTAATTAGCAAACATCTCGGCTTTGACGGTGAATAGTTTTGTTGTCTTTCACCTCCCAAACGCCATTGAATCATCCAGAGAGAAAGTACAGATTACTGTCATCTCGACAGCAGTAAGAAGATGGATTCCCTGCGAGATGTAAACATCGGCAAACCTCATGTTTGATGAGCAAGTGAAGAATGCATCTCTGGATGTGAGATGCGTATCAAAATGTAATCCTATTCTTCGCCAACATTGTGAAAGCTATCAATGTGTTTATCATTCTATTTTTGGAATGCAGTTGCACAAATCGAATCCCTAATTACACACATCCTTGTTACACTGCACTTTGCATAGACCTGATTAGTTTTAAACCTAATCAAAGCGTTATGCCTACTGGCAATAATTATATATGTATCAATCCCATGTGGAACTGATCAGTCAGTCATGATGGCGCACAAAACAGTTACTTATTAAAGGTTGCCTGTATGTTATAACCACATTCCAAGAGACACGTGCACCTCTGACCACACAGTGTGCCGACACGTTCTCTGGCTTTCAGGGTGTTTGCAGGAGTGCAGCTGTTCAAAAACTCAGACTCGCCCTTGAGAGTGTTGCCATTGGTTTTCTATTACAAAAATATTGTCTCTGCATATTTGTGATATTTTGAATAGTGATCAAGGCCGAGGTGAATGACACAGCAGAGAAATAATTCGGAGAAGTCAAGTCTGTTTCTATCTCTTCCTCTATTCTCCAGGTCTCTCACTCCTTCCCCACCTTGCATCTGTGTGTTTTGAATAGGTTTTAACAAGACGCTTGGCGTTAAATACACCAGCCGGCTTCGAACGGGGTGATTTAGCATTCTTGCTGTCCTCCCGGACTCTCCCCCTCTCTCTGCATCCGCATCAGATATTCTTTTATAGCCGTCTCAGAGGGAAACGGGGAGAGAGGCTGCTGCACACTGACCCACACAGACCCGATGCAGAATGCATTTCACTCTGCTTTCTGCTCTAATTTTTACCCCCAGTTGTTGCTGTTGCAGTTGCTGTGCTTTTATTCCCCACTGTGGCAAACCACAGTGCTCATTCCCTTTGTTGGTTTAACTCGCACCTGTTTGAAGTGCTTCCATGTGACTGAGGCTGAGTGACACTCAAAGTGAGTGTCGTGCATTCGGATATCTTCTTAGAAGGGATGCGGGTGATTTCTTTACCACCCTCATCTTTGTCTTTGGCGAATGAAGGGCCCCTCCAGCTTTCTTTCCTATTAATTCAGGACTTTTCTCCAGATAGATAAGCCTCCACAATACGTGCCAGGAACTTCTTTGTTTGCACTCTTGACTTTCCTCCCTGCTCCCTGCTGGATGTGTTTGGCTGTTTCTCAATTTGCTGCAACGAAGGCATGAAAAACACACACGCTCCTCCGCTCATTTTCATTCATCCGGTGCTTTGCTGACTTACTTGCTTCATCTGACTGCAAAAAATGCTGTCTGTCTGTTGATGTCTTTTCTGGCTCATCTGATTAACTTCCCACTTGACCAGGTGTCTTTCTGGGGACCCAAGTGGGTGGGTGAGGGCACCGTCACCTGACATGTTCAATATTAATACGTTTAGAAGAACCAAGCCAACAGCGTTGGGGGGCGGGGCTTCAGAGGCTCTGCAGTGTTGCCTGCAGCGGCTCATCGAGTGCTCACGTGTTCTTAATTAGAAATCGTCGATCAGCAATGCTGCATGTCGAGCACTCCACCTGTTCATTCACTTCTTGAATGTGCACAGGGGCTTGTGTTTATTTAATGACTCTGTGCCCCTGAAAAAATGAATATGCAGCCGTTGAATGGATTGAAATAATGAGAGAAAACAGGTAAGTTCACCATATCAAACCATTTAAGGTTTAACTCATCTCATCTCAACCATATAAGATTTATTATTTTATATATATATATCATCTATCATATCATCTATATTAAGGGATCAACAGAATCATAGCCCAACTGCCGGGACATTTTGTCCTTTGTTTTAAAGAGGATTCAGTCTAATTAAAATGGGGCACTACTTATAGTAGTTAAATATTTTGTGAGTTGCAGTTTGTATTTTAAGGAGTTATCTAACTGGGGTACAAAATAATTGTAACTGGACATTAAGCAATTACAATCCGATACTTTTTAAATATTTTTAAGGGGATAGTAATCTATACACTACACAAAGGTTTTCCTCCCAACACTGTGACGTGGCAATTCTGGTTCTTGAAGTTCTTGAAGTACAGCTTATTTTAAAGGAGAAAAGAGCATCTGTTTAAAGAACTGGTGAACTTAGAGAAGTTATTGGTTAGCTCCCTGACGCCGTGTCAGTACCTGTTTCCTCTCACTTTTTCTTCAGTGTGCGTTGTCGCTCTTTCCCTGTCTGGGACCGTCGGTGTGCATCTCGCAGTTTGACACTTGAAAGGGAACCGGCTTGTGCACCTGAGCTCTTTGTGTGTGTGTGTCTGGGGAGAAATGTGCGACTTCCCACTGAGTCACCGTGTTCGTGCGTGTGCTTCAGGTGCATGAATCTCTAGGCCTATTTGATGTTCTCGCTCTCTATGGCGACTGCCTGCGTTGGTTCCGTGCGATTGGGAAGAATTCGGTGGTTTCGTCAGCTGTGGGCCGACAGCAGGGGACGACTGTGTGACACGTCATTGTTGTCCGACGAGCTTTAAAGATGTCTTCGCCCCTATCTGGCATGCAAAACGTATATGTTGGTTTAAAGGAGTTACGGCTGATTTTTGCTTTTTGAAGGCCACTGAGATCCATGTAATGGCTTCCATTGTTTTGGAAAATGTGTAAACCTCATCTGCATCCCCCCACGATGTCTCAGCGACAACATTACTACGCAGCGCGTGAGAGGAGGAGAAGGAGTGGATGACCGCAATTATACTACCCAAAATGCGGCTACAACCTGGAATATGAATAGATTAAATGACAAATTCAGTGGCGTACTCCCACTCAGTGGGACAGAACACAAATGAACAGGTGTGCAAAAAGCGAATCAACAACACAAAACCAGCTGGCAGGAGCTTTGACGTTGATGTAGTTTGACCTTTGCCGACAAAGTTTTCTTCACTACCTAACGTGAAAACTTTAACTACGGAAAATTGCAGTTAAACAGTATCTTTATTTAGCCCGTGTGTAGCACGTTAACAGTTTGCAATGAATGATAATAATAATCTGAGGCTGAATGTTTTTAAATTATATATTGTTATATCATCCATCCGTAATAGAGAGTGATTTCATCAAAACTATGACATCCCAGGTAAAGTGTGAGCATCCTGACATTGAGGCAGCTAAATGGAACGCAGCCATCCTTCATTTTACAATTTACACCTGTGACTTCAAGTCGATAAGACAATGTCCTCCGTGAAAAGGGCCTGGTTGTTTTGATAAACATTGTCATAATGAAATCACGGGTTCTTCCATTCGCTTCCTTTGTAAAATTGAGCAACGATGCCAAAGTAACCGGAGCCGAACAAGGAGGGCTGACGTCTGTTCAGTTCAGAAGCGTTGCGAGAGGAGCAACTCTGGCAAATAAACTGTTATTAAATGAATCATCTGGTCAGTGTAGCATACATTTAAGGATCAGACAGCACAAATAAAAAAAAATAATAAAAAAAACAACGACATGAGCCGGGAGGGTCCGCAGTCTCTCAGCCAAATTATCCAAAACCACAATAATGAATGAGAGCTGAATTTCAAGTGAACATTAGCGCTTAGAGGATCGAGGTCGTCACCTTTTGACCCCCCCTCCCCCCTATGCAGCATGCTCACATGCAAACTCTGCATCCACACATCCTCCCTCTTGTGAAACAGTTGTTCAGTAAAAGATGTAGACAAGGTTCTCCATCTATCTATAATATTTCTCAAATACTTATTTCATAAAAGCAAAAAAAGAAAAACTTCTTCCTTTCAGTTTTACTAATAAATGCTGTTATAACAGGAAGGGCCCAGAGCTCAGGCTTTGTAGTTGAATTCTATCAGCCTGTGTTTTGGACGTCGATGCGAAAACAAAACATTTTAAAATGAGCTCCATAGAATCTCTGCTTTTCTGCATTATTAATGGTTCAACAGAGACCAGACATAGGGGTAGCATAAAGGAAGAGAGGTGCAGGAAATGTTAGAATAAGCGTGTAAGAGGGTGAATAAAGAGAAAAAGAAGGAACAACAAGATGGATAAACAGTTAGAGGCTAATTTAGACATTGGAGGAAAATCTATAATAGAAACCAAGTACGTATGAAGTATAAAAACAAGCAACAAAGACATAGTGGCAGAATGAAATCCTAAAAGTAACCGACACGAGAAAAAAAGCTCATTAATCTCATTTGAGGTCGTTCGACCAATTAAACACACTCCAAACTGTGCGTGTTTTTGTCCGTGCCTCGGTAAGCGAGCCGAGCCGCTCGTGCCACCCAAACAGTACCTGCAGCAAGGAGCTATTTAAGCACCCATTGAATTATTCAGAAAGCTCAGCAGTGTGTAGAACAAACCCTCAAACCAACAGTGGACCAGAACCTTTTATATCTGCTCCAATCTTTGTTTGTTTTTTTGAGTCTCTTCCTCTTTCTCCCCTGTTCATTCTCTGCTCTTTGTGCGCTCACTTCTTCCGAAAAAGAAGCGCACAGTAACGTGAGATTAACTCAGCACGAGTGGGCTGGACCTGTTGCAGGTGAGAGTGGTCCTTCTTTATGTACGATCTGGTACTGTGAGCATCACGATATCAGGCTTTGAGGCGCTGCACTAAAAAAAAAACAGGCTGCATGCTGGGATGCAGCGTAAGCTCTCTTGATGAATCACGGTGATTCACAGGGTGGAAAACGACACGCGATGGGAACTGGAGAGCTGGATTGTTTATAATACTTTCGCATTCTTTTATCAATAAAAGGGATTTCAAAACAGAACGTGAAATGCTAGAGCTTCAAAAAGAACGTGTTTAACCCTCTCACAGCAGATACGTAAGACACAGATATATAAGACACATTTGCAGCCTCCATCATACCTCCACCGCCTCCCGTCCCTTTGTTCTCTGACCCAGTTTGCTGACTCACCTCAGGGGCTCCATCCCTCTGGCTCGTAATCCTTTGTCCAGACCGGGGGAAAACAATAACTCGTAAAGCTAATTCCTCTTTATTTCCCCCGAGAGCAGCTCGGAGACTGGTTTTCAATAAAAATAGATTCAGTTTTCTCAATAAAAAAAAAAAGATTGTGTTTTTAAGGCTTGTTGTTAGATTGTTACAGCTCTCACATTGTCATAACCATTTTTCAGTGGTGGTCAGCAACACACTGTTACTGCTGTATTGAGCCCCTCGTAAGGGGATGTCTCACTATTTATATATATATATATATATATATATATATATATATATATATATATATATATATATATATATATATTTTATACAACGTTTTAGTTGTTGGCCGTGGAGGTGTAAGAAATTATGTCTGAGAATCTCAATCTTAAATCTTAAAAATGTCATAAACTTGTGGTTATCGTAAAAGATTTTACTGGGAAATATTCAGAGGTTATTTCATTACATGGAGCTGTGGAACAGTTTGATTAAGTTACATATCATGTAGCAGGTCTCTATTGCCTTCTGCATGAGTCACAAATAAATTTCCCCCCACTTTCAAAAATAAGACAAAACTTTTCTGCCGTGATATTAATCCAAACTTGTTTTGAAAAGCTTCTTCTCTGCCTGGTGCGGTGCTGCAGGCTGACAGCCGGCTCCTGCTGCCAGAGGTGTCGGGTGAAAAACTTTTACCCCAGACATCACAGAAACCCATCCATCAGCTCATCCGTCACCCCTCCGCCACCATCCAACCCCGCCCTGACTCAGTCGCATTCAAGTGCTCTCTAGAGGAAGGCTCACAGCAGTGTGAGGGACATGTAAGTCGGGGCTTTGGAAAGCAAATAGAATATATGTTTCTTCTTTCTGTACTGTGCTCTGGGTGAGGTGATAAAATTGCATTCTAAAGTCACCAAAACAACTTCCTCTCTGTTCGACTCAGAAAAAGAGATAATGTGGCTTCAGTTTTAATGGAGTTGAAGTTCATAGGTTGCATTGCCAAATATGTTTGGAGGGATGGGGGATAATTCCAAATTCTATAAGTTCCATAACTTAAAACAAAGCATTCAAGCTTATTTTTATTGGCATTAATAATTGCAGTTAATTTGAACTATTTCAATGTTGGTATTTATTAAATTATTTTATTTATTTGTTAGACTGATCATTTTACTTGGTGTACAACACTTGATGTTGCATTTAATGCATAACTTGTATTTTATTGATAACCTCGGATAAATAAAGTATTAGTCACTTCCCGACACATGAGTGCATGGCCTTGGCTTTTAGAGAAAGCTGGGGGTAATATTTTGAGAGAGATGAAAAACAAAGTGAGTGATAGACACTAACAAGAAATTTTATACCTGCATGTTTTGCAGTGTAAAGAGCGGCTCGCAAAAGGCCTCACGTGTGATCAATCACTTTGTAAAATCAGTTTAAGCAATAAATCCTTCTTGAATGTAGACTAATGATGATTGAGGTGTCATTGCCAATGACATCCTGCAAATACATTTGATTAATACATGATAACACACTCTATGTATAGCCACAATTGAGCGTAGCAGTAATTACTTAAATTGAGTGAAACTGAGCAACCAATCACATGGTGCAATAACCATCAGTCAATTGGATTAATAAAAAGCGCTTTAATTCATACACAGCAGAAGTCCATAGCTCACGGCACAACCTCAGCAGCAGGGAGGGGGATGATTCACTTTTACCATAATTTATAAATCACATTTAATTTTGCTGACCCAAAGAGTCGGATCCAGCATGAATAAATCACAAAAACAGCCAATGTGATGTCTCCAACCCGACGTTAACTACGTCATAGCCACAAAATATATTTTAGTAAAACTGACTCCAAAAACAGATTACGATATAGTGATGAATTGGGATTACATGGCAGCCTGCGTTCATTTCCACGCACCCTGGTTTCAATGCAAAGACCTCGTTTTGAAGGATATAAAACTAGAAGCTCAGCCACTATGTGGACAGAGAAAGAAAAGATTGGTAAAACGACATGATTAGGTATGCAGCAATATCAACAAGCTCTAGTTCTGCTCAGCCTAGATTCAACACACTATGACCTACATTGCCTGAATAAATCTCCACTAATTTGTTTAAGGCATAAAGTAATAAGAAATAAATGACCCGGCTATGTGTGGATCCATCTGTGTGTCTGAATGTGTCTGAATACGCCCCGTTGTTCACTGTGTGATTGGGTTTCAGTAATAGGTGTTTAGTGAATTCAGCATGACTGTCAGGTTAGCATAAGGGACAGTGTGTGGGAGATGTCCGCGGAGGGCTGTTAGACGGAGTGAAGAAAATGACTTGGTGCGTAATCATCATTTAGTAGTTTGATAAAACATAAGCACACTGAATGCTGCCTTGGAGTGGTGTAGAATATTAATGCGCCGCTGCGGTTGTCTGACACGATGGTACAGGATGTGGTGTTTATTGAACTCAAAACAACATTACGTAATGATGAAACATCACCCAGGGTTTTCAATGAGAGCCGGCATTAAATATCGATGTTTCACAAAGCCCGAAAACAGAAGACACAGCGTCAAAATCGGGTTGCACACTAGACTTCCCTCAATGGGAAGAAGCGCAGATCTGCAACAACGACCGCCGTTCAGTTGGGAACGAATGGACTCAATCCAAAGAGGCCCTCGGGTCAAAATCGTAGTACTGAAAGCTTCATGCAATCTCCTCGTTTGAAAGTTTGAAACGCAACACCACAAAGCAATAAAAGTAAGCGGCGGCGCATCAGAGAGGAGAGGTTTTGCAGCAGTGTATCCGTAGTTCCATCAGGCCTCACTGTGCAGATGAGAGATAATTTCTTACCCGTGTGGAACGTTCACAGGTTTACAGGCTTAGTAATAAACCGGCTAGCTGCAATGTTTGAGTTCTCCAAGGAGAAAGAATAAGTCATATTCCATACATATGACAGAAAGGACTTAAGTAATGACTGGTAAGCGATGATGTAGTATTAACTAATAGATAATGGAAATGTGACTAATGATACCAATAATAGTAATAATAAATAATAATAATATGTGTATGGCGCTTTGAAAAGGTGACCAAGGTAAAAACATGAATAAAACAAACAATAGGCGTAGTAGGGGTGATGAGGAGGAACACATAGTTAACTTTGCCTCACAGGTTAAAAGCACGTTGAAATAAATGTGCAGTGGATGTTAGCAAGGCCTTGGCAGGAGGAACGACATCGGTCCGAGCATAAATAACGGGTCACGGGGAACCTGTGAGGCGAGAAAGCACAAAAGAAGAAGAGGAAGAAGCAGTCAGTGATACAAACAAACAAACAAACAAACAAACGGGAAGCCGCCTGAGTTCACAAACACTCTTCACACTTCATTGATAAAAAATAACAAACATGAAATGGCAGACATGGAATCAGGGGGATACATTTCTGAAGCCACGTTGGGTTCAATAAGCTGAGTTGAGAAAACATGACGGGGTCAGAGGAATTGTTTGCCCTTTTGTGTTTGTCCAATGTTTGCCTGTTGCACGTTCAACGAGCACATCTCTCCATCCTGACGGCAGAGTAAAGCAACAGGTCATGAGCTTGTTGTCATGGAGCACGATGTCGATCGGCTTAAAACTCACTCGCTGAGCTGCACGTGTTGCCTCGCGCCCGGTTTGCTCTGCAGAAATACGGGGACTTGTCAATCGCCAGAGGCATTTGCATTACGCTTTGGTCAAATGCTTTGAATCCTGAAATATCTTTTGAACCAAAGTCGGACTTTATTCCATCAGACGACGCCGTGGTCTCTCTGTGATGTGCTTACCAGGACATCACATCCCTGTGAGGGGAAAAAAAAAAAAAAAAGCTCAAAACTTGCTTGAAGGCCTCTGTGTCTTTTTTTTTTCCAAGGGAAGGTCTGTTTGGAGGAACGCCAGGATGTTACTAATGAACGCTGCCCGGAGAGCTCGGCACATGGCTACTTAATGAACTGATTAGCCATTCCTTTTCTGCATTTGAAGCCAACCAAAGTCGCTGACTGAGCTTGAATTACTGTTTTTGAATGTGCCCCTCTTAGAGTCTCGCTGCTGAAAAATCCCGGCATGAAGCATAACAAACAGAGGCGGCCGCCGCGGTCTCCTGATGCTCGGCGCGTGTAGACATAATAGCTCGTTAGTCCCGCAGACTGAATGGTAGCTTATGGTGAATCACGGTAAGCCGCCGTTCGCTTTAATTACAGATAACGCATTCATCTTCCGCTACGTTCTCTTCTCACACTCTGGGTCTCTTTGGGGATTCTCCAACTCTCCGAATTCCTCTCGCCGATCTGTCGTAAGACGATGTAAGAGGAGAGGTGCGCGGTGTAACACACGTCTTATTGGAATGAGGACGGCATAATAACTAAGCAACACATCCCTCCTGCAGATTAGGCTCCTGTGGCAGCTCCGCCCTTTTGAGGCATCAATCGAGCTAAAAATCCGTCACGTCCAGGTTGCAGATGTTTTGCTGACCTCGATATTTGACTATGTTGATCAGTCCACCCAAGAGATTGATTAAGACCGTTGCAGGTTTTAGAGTATCCCAAAGTCGTTTGGATAATAATCTGAAGCCTAAATCCTTTTAAGGGTCAAGAAACCGAGGCATTGGTTTCACTCTCTCACGTCTACAATTGAATTCATTCTCAGCATCTGTCGGTTGCACCGTTTATCCTGTAGGTCTTAAGTCAACAGGCAGGTTTCTCCCGACAAGCAGCGTGTTACCTTGTGGGCTCTTTCAGCTCATTATTTTGGTTTTGTGGTCCACAGTTTAACTGTTTCGGTTCGGTCATATCAAGCCTATCAACCCTGCTTCCAGAAAAAAAGAAAAGGCCCGGCCGAGGACTAATCGGCAGGCTGACGTGGCGACCGACTGCTGAAACGTGATGGAGCAGTAAAGAGCCAGAGCGTTTGAGAACAAAGCACAGCCAAATGAGTAGGCAGGAAAAACAATTAATCGAGCTGAGCAAGGTTTTTTGTCACACTGCTCCAAGGCGGCGAAAACAAGCTCTTTGTTGTTTTTGAATCTAGTTTCTGGCTTTTTTATCCACCTAAAACAAGTTTATATGGAATTACACCTCCATAGATGGAAAGCCTGATATACTTCATAAAAAGCTCAATCTGGACACAATTCAAAAACCAGCCCACGTGTATTCAACGCAAAATATCCCCTACTCATTCATCTTACTTACCCGGCTCAAATTGTGCAAGTTTCCTGGTCGAATTTTACAAGAACACAACACCTTTTGTGATTTGCTTATTTATAATCATCCAGAATGATAACCTTAAGGCGTGGAAAACATTTTTCAACTTCACGTTGAAATCTTCAACTGAGACATTCTTCAAAACTTGAGGCAGTGCCGTCCCACATAAGCTGAGGGGGGGAAATGCGGTAAGGCAGAAGCTTCTCCCGCGCTAACGAGAGTTTGATCTTCAAGTGTCAGCTCAGCGTAGTCGTCCTTACAAAATGAATCTTTGCTTTTTTGATGAAAGGGAAATTGAATGTCCCAGAATCCTCTGCCTGGTGGGAAGGACCGAGCTTCGTCTGAGCTGAGGGTTTGGTAAACATTTCCCTTTTCATCACAAGAGCCTCTTGAAATATGGTCAAGGGGTGTCTATTAGAATTATCTGCTCGGTCCACTCGTATGGAAACAGCAAGAGTAATCTGACCGGCTTTTTACTGCTTTTCATCCTAGAAGAAAGATTAAATCTCCACTCTCATTTCTCTGCAGCAGTGATGTTTCCTTTTGTGCCAAACTATTAATCCACATCCACAAATAAACACCAAACAGTGTCTCACCAAATCAACATAGTCAGCATGAGAGATCCCTCCGCATCCGTTGTCAGTAACAGAAACTCGTGCAAACTCGCAGCCAAATGAAACTAGACGCTGACAAAGGGTTTGATACGATGAAGACTGCCCTTTTAAATCCACAGCAGTGTCACCATTACTACATAAGTCGGCCTGCAGGTGGTACTGATGAGCCAGAACATTTTGCGTCATGAAAAGACGCGTGAAAGCTGGAGTAGATGATTCGTCCAGGCTGAAGATCCAACAGGCTGAAGTGCCAGGCGGGAATGGCAATCTGCTGTGTGCACACCTGAAAACCTGTGGACCTCCGATGTCTGATGGACGGTCCCCCTTCACTTCCCCCTCACCACAGCAGTGTGGGATGAAATATTGATTAGTAGTCAGGTCTCTATTCCCGTCACAATCACAACACTATTTGTGGATTACATTTTTCAAAATACTACACATCATAAACTCTGTTTCTCTCCATCTCCTTGATCTCCTTTGGCCCACCATACGTCTTGAGACAATTTATTTTCTCTTTTTCTTTTCATTACAAGGACACAAGATGAGGCGCACTTTGCCGCTGAAAGAGACGGAGGGAAAGAAAGAGGAGAAGGTTGTTGCTGCGCCCGCCTTCAAAATCCTTTTTGTATGAAGTCCATGTGGCCTCTGAGCATACATGTAGATGCCGTGCGTTGCTATGGTAGCTGTTTCGCTCAGCAGACCCCTTTTGCAGTAAACACTCACAGCCCCCCCCTCTACGGATGCACTGCGAGGACCCTTTACTGGGGACCGGGCGCTCGACCCGCCGTGGAAGGTTCTCTATATTGTGTGTGTTATGAAAAGTGGACGGAGGGAGAAAAACAAAAAAAGGGGGTCGCTGAAAGATTCATAGAACCCCCGTTCAACAGGCGTTTCCATGGCAACGCAACAGTCTCTCTGGCTGAAAGAACCGAAGGCCTCAGCGCATGCAGCTCCATCACCTCAAAGACCCTTTGATATGTGTGTACACTGGGAGCCGAGCAGACACACACCAGCACGCTGCCTGTTTTGTACACGTCTCATTTTGCGTAATGAAATTTTGTTTCCCCCCCTTATTGGAAATCACTTTAATCTTGTTCTGCCTTTGCAATAAACACTTGACTTGATTTCTAACCAATCGAAGGCTAACGGTATTTTACTGTTTTTTTTAATCCAGCGAGTACATTTAAATGGATTTACATGGTGTTACACGGCTGATTAGATGTAATTACTTGGATACGGGATATCTGGCCGATCGTGGGCTAATTGAGTTTGATGGTTGTGAATCGGTCCCTCCCTCACAAGCACACATTCCAGAACGGTTCAAATACACTTCTTCCCTCTTTCATGTGGGTGATTTGTTAGAATGTCACCAGTGGGAGCTTCTGGAGGTTAGCTGTTATTTTGAGCACGTTTAATTCATTTTTTTCTTTTTTTTTAAACACGGTACGATCCCTTTTCATCTTTTCTCAGATTGCTCGTAGCCGTCCATAGACGGAGGCACCGAGCCGTCAGCCCACGATGTAAGGTTTCCCAACGCTGGGAATAAAGCACCCCGCTAAATGAAACGATTTAGTGCAAAAGCAAGACAAGTAACAGGCAATATGGCTTGAAATTATGACTCCCAGCAAAGATTTAGGTGAGGTCTCACCGCAGCTCTGCCCCAGAGAGGGGGGACGGGGGGCACTGAATGATAAAAATGCTACAATGTGTCCATTCCCTGTGAGACAAGGCAATTAAATGAATGGATTAAGATTGTCTACATTATTCAAGCATGTGTTTTCCTCATGGAAGTTTCCTCCCACGTGGTGGGACAAAGTTCTAACTTGGTAGTTGATGCCCATTTCATTCACAGAGTAACAAGCCCCAAAAAGTTTTGTTCAGAACATAATTAATTCATGGCTATTTCTGCGGCGGTTTGAGTTGAAAAGAGACCGTGCCAAGAGGACTACGACATTTTCTTACGTGTGACTTTATTTCTCTTACCTTCCTTTCTGGCGTACTCCCATCAGGAGAAGGCCGTTCCTGATGTAAAGACCGCGGATAGCAAGGCCAAGCTATTAGCTCTCCATCTTTATTCGAGCTCGCCGCATTGTTGCGACTTGTTTCTTTTAACAGAAAGTGACATATTGTATGATTACTGTGTGGTCGGAAGCCATTCCATCACCAACAGGACTTTATACGCTCGACACAAGTGACACACAAACAGAAAGACACGAGAGAAACATGCAAATACACACACAGAGGGCGCACACACAGGAACACAATTGCATATAGATGGACGCAAGCGCATAGGAAAATACATACACACACACATATAGAGACACAAACACACACCTCGGCAGATTTACTTTCTCTGCTGCCAAACCGAACCATTCTGATTCTCCCATGAGAGATTAAGAGATTACTGAATTTTCTCCCTCTGTGTGTGTGTGTGTCCCTGCATGTAATGTTGGTGCGTGAGTGGCAGAACCACGTGGCAGACATGTCTGTAAGTAGGATGTTTTCATTCAGTTTTCATGTTGTGCGCGTGGGTCTGGTTCTGCATCGCAGCGCTTTTGGAGTAAAGACTTTTAACCTTTAAACCCAAAGGCACGATTCAAACTGCGTCAGAAATTACACACATGGTGCCCCGTGGATGTAACATCAAAAAGCGTGTGTGCACTTACGCCTGTTTGCATTCACGTATGTTGTATGTATGCAACGGTTTTGACCTCTTTAATGAAAGCACCACACGTTTTTTCATCACGCATACTTTAAAAAGAATCCTAATACTCTAAAGTTACAAGCTGTAAATCCAATAATTCCGCTCTGGAGTTTAAACTCTGACCCCCCTGTGAAAAAGGACTCGAAAGCAGTCATCATTTTTATCGTTTTCGGATGTGACGTGTCTGCTGTACAGTCATAGTCTGTAATATTGCAGTTTCTCCACCGGAACAGTTCATTTAATTGATGAGGTCCTTAAATTCTAACTGTGTTTGGAGTTTACAAACTTTGTATGGTGGTGACGTCAAAGCGGAGGAGAAAACGGTCAAAGGAACTTCAGGTTAAAGAAAAAATATGACAAAAGCTCAAGGACACGAGGAATAACAAAACCCTCTCCAAAGCTCTTTTCATCAGATTTGAAGATTCTTTTTTTTATGCATGTGAATGTGAAAAACTGGACAGACCTTCAGGACTATGGATTGCACATAGTACACCAAGGAAAACACTGAGGTTGCAGTGACCCCTGCTGTTGCTTGTTAGGAATTGCAGTTCTGGCGGTTTCTATGCAAACCGATTAAACCATTATTAAATAACTTCAGTTTCATGAACTGAAGATGAAGATGAAGTATCTGAGGCAACTCATAGATTTATTTTGGCAGAGAGTTGACCTTAAGAGAAGCTGACATAGTCAAAGTACAAACCCGGTCATCTGTTCATTTACAAGCGCCTGCATCACATGCAAATTGATGACAATGCAAAATGGCCTGTGGGAAACTATTGTATCTCTGTAACCAAATCACATTTAATATATTCCACGTGATCTTCTTTTTGTAACGTAATAACTACTGTGATATTCTTTCACTTTTATTCACTGAGCCTCCTACAAAACTATTTAGACCCCCCCCCCCCCCCGATGGGGGGCCGCCGCCAACTTTATAAACCTGCTTCAAAGCACAAAGCTAGTAGGATTTTGATACAGAGAAAACCTAAAATAATAATGAATAATAGACATGACATGCTTTTATACCTTTTAATGATTGATGTGCAAAGATAAAACAACTCAGGGAAGTAAGCTCAGTAAAGAATTATGAGTCTAAATTGGAATACTGTTACGTAATCAAAGAGTTGCGTTTTGTTCTATTTGGCATAAACCAAAACCATAAGTTTCAAGTTATTTTGTAGGAAATCCACCAAAATCCTGGAAGTTATTTAGAAATAACACACACACACAGAATCCGACCCCTCCTCTCAGCTCTCTGGTAGTGAAACACGGCTTTCTTAACTCCTTAGGTTTCTCTGTGAAAAATGTTAATGGAATTCGGTGGGAAATGAGCTTCTGAGAGCTTCACATTGCCCCTGTTCCTCACCTCCTGCCCCCTCTGTCATCTCTCCTCCAACCACTGCTCCTTTCTCCTCTTGGTCCCTTTCTTTACTCCTTCCTCATCTCTCTCTCTCTCTCTTTTGACTTCTGTCTTCTCCCTCCTCACCCCCCCCCCCCCCTCTCTCCCTCGACGCCTGTCCCACACTGGGGGTCCCTCCAATTAAAGGCTGTCATGTTTGCTCCACGGCGGAGCAGTGGTAAGTGGTACAGACAATTTGTATTACAGAGGGTTCATCTCATGCATGGCTGAGCTGGGTGATGGGGCCTACCTGGGCTAATAGTCCGGACGTGCACCCGAGCACTCCACAACTGGAGGGCTCAAGTAGCTGCTAGTTAAACGCAGTGTTCAGACTGGACGGAGACTACATGCTTTCACAAAATGGCAGGTATATAAAAAAATATATATAAAAATAAATAAATAAATATTATATAATATAATATATATAAAAAAATATATATATATGGTGTGTATATATATACACTGTGTATATATATATGTATATATATATATACAGTATATATATATATATATGTGTATATGTGTATATATATATACAGTATATATACTACATATATACAGTGTATATATATGCACATATATACATACAGTATATACTGTATATATATATACACATATATGTGTATATATAAATGCGTAGGCCTGTTAGGCGATTCGTGCACGTACAAGGCAAACTAAGAGGCAAACAGGCACATTTGTAATTCTAGCTTTTGTGCTTGGGTTTCTTTTTCTCTTCTATCCCTTCCTTCTGAAACTCTGTGGCATCCCGTTCCCGCTGATTGGACCAGGCGTCACCGATCACCTCTCATTGCTGAACACGACAGTACCGGTCTCAGCCGCTTTGTGAGAGGACAAACAGAAACATGGAGGAGAGCAGCTGTGGGGTCTGTGTGCGTGTGTGTGTGTGTGTGTGTGTGAGTGTGTGTCTGTGTGCGTGAACATTTTCATTTTCCAGTTCTGATCATGTACAGTAGAATTTGCATTTACAAAAGAAAATGTTAATTCATAGTAATATCATTTTGGATTACCATCACAAACCACAAGTTGGAAAAGTTAGAAATGGCTCCATATATGCGAGGGGGCAGAGGAGGGGGGTGGTGGAGGGTATTGAGAGATTGCCCACATATTGCCTATTTATTTGTTTATTGGTGTATTTCTGTCCAATTTTGGCAGGTGGCCGCTGAGGCTCCTGAAGCAAGGGTTTATGGGAAAGGTCAGCCAATCTGCATAATTCCCTCCCATTGCTGGTAATACGGGAAGTGATTGGATTCAGACAGGCGGCAAGTGAGATGGTAAAAAATAAATCGTATTTCATGTGCCTACTCCATGAATTATTGCTCACCAAGACGTGTGTGTGTGTGCGTGTGTGTGTGTGTGTGTGTGTGTGAGTACAGTGGTATGAGGATGAATGTTTGTGATGCATGAGTGTGATTCTGTTTGTGCCCTGCGTGTGATGCAAATGCTCAATGTGACAACTTCACGTCTTATATACAGTTTCTGCACCCAGAAAACAAGCAAAATGCCTCCTTGCGTGACTGTGTATGAGCCATAGAAATACTGTAATATATGAACACATCTGTCCGCCAAGCCAAGAGTTTTATTCATATCTTTATCCAAGACCAATTTTTCTGTCGGTCCGAACAATTGCAATTTCAGATGAATCACTCGTGCAAATGGACAACAATTGTATTACATTATTACAATTATATTACTATGAACTACTATAACTAAAAACAGCAGATAAGCTAAATGCAGTCTGAATAAAACATGTACTGCCTTTCCTGACCATCGGAAAAGAGGAAAAGAGTTCCAAGAGGAAAGCACATAGCAAAGGGTTTTAAATCCGTTGAATGGTAAAAAGGTAAATACTGGCTGACACCTCATCCTCATTCACCCGGCTCTCATTTGAGTCTGAAGTGGTTAACTCAAATTGTGTTCCTCAAACACACTTCCAAATATATCTAATCCAGTTCTGCGTCAGGAATCCTTAACGAGATTTAGTTTGATTTCCCAGATGATATATTTCATTTCATACCCCATTTGCACCAGGGATTAACATGCAAATCTTTACCTGGATATCCACTTTGGATATGAAACACTGTATTCCACTCAGTGTGAATACAAGGGAATGTCATTGAAGACGGAGCCGCACCTGTTTTTGTCCTCTGTGAGAATATCTGCTCAAATTGACAGTAATTTGGAAAAGAAAGTACCAAATATTAATTGAACCATAATGGACCAAGCTAAAAACATTAGTCCAGGTCTTATTGGGTATATTGCAATCACATTTGATTTGGGTTCCTTGTTCTCTGTTGACCTCTCAAAATGTATTTACCCTATGACATTACCTCAAAACTACCAACCAGACACTTAGTAACGTAATCGCTGCCCACATAGAAACTAAACGCATCGCAACATTCTTGGAATATGTAGATTTGCTTGTTCCCTTCGGGGTAATTTGTGTCTTTGCCCCATTTCTATAACCAAGTACGACCAAACCTTTTCAAACCGCGCTGCCCTCATTTGTCACCGTGCGTGTTTCTTTCAACAGAAAATTGCCGTACTGCTGCTGCGCATGTATCAGTAATGACTGTAATAGTTTCGGGCCACTTCATATTATTTATAGAAATCTTTTGATCACCACCATTAAAAATGCAGGTTTGATATCAGCTCTTTCTCAGCTCTCCTCCATTCACCTATAAGCAGGAAAGCGAGAATGTGGTAGACTGTTCAGAAGGTGTCGTTATTGAATTTAAGTGTAAAAGGCAGCCGATATTATTGCTGGAGGAAATGATTTATCCCAGTGCTCCTTGTTGTTTTTTCTTTGCATCAAGCTAATGGGTCTGTCAAGGTGAGTCCATCAGCACAGGAAAAATTCAGAGAGAAGAAAATGGACAAGCTAATTATAGAAATGTGTGTGTGTGTGTGTGTGTCTGCACGTGTTATACACTAGTGTGCGTCTGTGAACGGGAGAACATTAAAGCAACAAATGAGATTAAAAAACAAACAAAGACAGTTGCAGCATTACAGCGTGAGTGACGAGCGGCACCCCCACCCAAAGGTGTCATATTCAGTCACACTCTGAGCTGTGTTGCAGCAAGGGGCGGGGTCTTTGCATCACATCTGTTTTGCTGAGACTGTGCACGTGCGCTCACCTTAAAGGTCGAACCACCTGAGGTGAAGCTGAGCAGTTGTTTCACGCACCGCTTCATCCGAAGCACCGGCACTGATGTGGTCCGTCGACGATCAGTGAACGAGGGCCGGCTTTTTGTGTCAGAATGAGGCTCTCTCTGTGCTTTGATATGCTTCTCATCACCTTTCTTCTCGATGGATTCACAGGGTTTCCTCCACGCGTAACGGTTGCGCGTCACATGTTGGAATTTGCCTCCAGGGATTGGAATTGTAAATGTTTAATAATGTGTGTGAAAGGTACGGCGGTGCTTCGCCCATCACATCAGAGCCGTGGGTCCTATTACACACAATGTGTGATGTTGAGTCCCTGTTGTCATTCACCTTTTCGTTTTTTCATTGAGCAGAGATTAGCGTGCGTTTTGAACACTAGAGGGCGCTCGCAGCGCTCAGGTCATCCGGGCAGATTTCCCCGTTTCTTCTGAAATTGTCTGTACACACACACACGGCAAAATACTCCCACAACATGTCTGCTTTACACATTTGTAGTTTAAAAATCAGCCAACTCAGTAATTATAAAATCAAGCACACGGATGTATCATGAAAATGAATGAGCTTCTGTGTATTGTCAACAGCGTTCTAGGTCATATTCTTCCTTTCGTGGCCATCACCGGCGGCCCGAAGCCCCCCTCCCTTTTGCTTTCCACAGCTATTCCCTCCAGAGGGGCTTTTTTTTTTGCTGACGGGACGTCTCTCGACCCGGATTATAATAAATTATGGGAATACATAATCACGAGACCAGTCTGCGTGTCAGGCCTCCGCGGAACATTCATTTGCCTGCGTGTCTCCGGGAAACCGTTTCCGATAGAGACCAAAGAGCGGCGGGCCTCTGTGAACATGGACGTCCTGTGAGGCGAGGCGCCGCTCTCCCCTCCCTCCCCCGGAACGCGGCTCCCGCTCTACAGAGCAGCCAAACTGAATATGGATGGAGGTGCTGCCGGTAGGGGAGGAAAACAATGTGCAACACTGTGAAACAGCAACCGTGAAACAGCTGCAGGATCAAAACGTACAAGAAACCGCACCTCAAACTTCTGATGGATGACCCGTCGTTTGTGAAAGAACCAAAAAGGATGGTGTATTACCGATCAGTCATTTTGTAATTTATCTTAGATATTATTAATGATACTATTGATTTCAATGCGCCCAATAATGGTTCGCAGAGAAATGTCCTTGGGACGTCTTAAAGTAGAAAAGTGGTGACTAACGCCCTCAATCCCCTTTTTATTGTGTGCGTCCAAGGCCAAGTCAAAGGACAAGCATCGCAAAGCTTTGTGATAAAAGTGCGGCGCCGTGTGTGAGATCTCAACCGGCTGTAACTTCCAGCTTGGTGCTCCGGCTCCTACTTGGTATTCAGGAGAGTTTTTTAGGTTTTTCCCATAAGTGTTCCTTTTATTAGCCAACACCTGCCATTTGCTTTTCCCAGGCTGACATTTGATTAATTGACTAAATGGTTTACGGGAAAATGTCATGTACCACACAGACTGGGCTAATGGATGATGTCCAAATGGTGTGTTTCTGTGTGTGTATGTGTATGTACATGTGTGTTTCTATTAACCAATCAACACCCAGCTTATCAGTTATCCTGTTCATCCATATGAGATTGGTTGATAGTCATCGTGGTGTGAATTTATGTACAAAGTTCAGCCCCTTTTCAAATGTGCAAACGCAATTGATGGGGGAGGGGGGGGCTTGCAAATGGCAATCCAATCTGCACACATTTATTGAACATGGAATCACATTTAATCCGTGTATGGATCGCTGCCAGCAGACCTGAGATGAAATTATTTATAACTTGCGGAAGAAAAATGTGGTTTGAGGCAAAAATACGGATGGCAATGAATTGGCTCATTAGTGAAAAAACTAAAATGACCGGGGGCAGAAAGGACCGGCCAAAGCCACACATCTGCTGTGTCAAAGAAACCGTGTCCTTTCACTGCAGCGTCGCACATGCACAGTCCCTGAACTGTACCAAACTGATTTTGGTTCACTACAATCAGCAAAATCAGGCCAGTTTAAAACATTTTCCATTCGTTCTTAAAAAAAAGCTAGTTAATTCCACATAATTGAAAATGCTGCTACGCTCTGTGCCTATTGGTACATTGATGTAAAGAGGTTGTACTCTGCGATTCAGGCCCTGTGAGTTCTGTGAATACGACACCTGAGTGCATAGAACCTCGGAGCTCGTTGCTATAAGAGAGCAGAGGAAGATGATCATTTATATCGACTTGGTAGACATGTGAGAGCGCTGGTCCGATGCCGGAGGGAAATGCAGGGGCAGCTTGACTCTTCAAAGCAGAGTGGAGAGCACTTTGTAAGTAAATTACTCTAATGATTCAGCCAATGGAGCTGTAATTGCCAGCAGGCAGGGAGGCATGGTCGAACGAGGCAACTTTTCTTTGTAGTAGACAATGGCCCTACTCAGGAAATTCTGTTGACTCAGTAAGCTGTGCTATATATGTTAAACAGTAATGATATTAGTGACATACCTTCATTATTCCCATTGCAAAATGTCCTCTTCTGCCCCTCTCAGTTAGATTAGTCTGAGTGCAGAGAGCGTGACGAAGCAGCCATACGATGTGGTACACAAAAATCATATATATATATATATATATATATCACATGTGATAACCTTTTTATATAAAGAATTTGAAAGTTTAAAGGACAACTGTGTCTGGTGATTTTAAAGAATCCAGACTCCAGACGTAATTGGATGCTGGTTGTGATAAGTGAAAAGTTTGAATCGACAAAGTTCTTGATGAGAGTTAGATGAGGAGATTTCACCGTCATATCTGGATGGTAACTAGAAAGCTACTTCCAGCAGCCAGTAAACGTTATTCAGCACGAAGACTGAAAGCAGCTTTGTTTGTTCCAAAAGAACGAATATCTGACGATCATCCATCCATCACCTCTCTCCTATTTATTTCACTCATCATCACCTACACTGTACACTGACAACAACATGCACTCACGTGCACGTGGGAGCTAATGGCTGCTGTGATGTTATTGTAAAGGACCAAATTGAGTGATGGGGACACCACGGTGCACCTGTAAGAGCTCGGCACCACCTTCCCGACTTCACAGCGCTGCCTCATCCTCAACCTCACAGCGTTGATGGAGTTGTCTCGCCCGCAGGAAGCCCCCTTGCAGGTGGAAGTCTTCTCATCAGAAAGCAGCTCAACTGCACTGTAAAACACATTTTGGAGGGTATATTACCCATGCAAATCGTTTACATTTTACTGCAAGTGTATTAGTCAGAAAACAAATGTATAATTATGAGTAAATTTCACCTACACAACCTATTTTTCAAGAGGTACAAGTGCAGTCTAATAAATTATAACAAAATCTACCCGAAGATGATTAGTCTGTAGTGCACCGTGTGCACACTATGAAAAAACGCAATCAGTTGTATAAAGTGTTCGGTAGACTTCACCTAATTTCTTTTAGCGCATCTTAGTTATAAAACATGTGGTGAAATCTAACCAAACAAACCGAGTGCAAAGTAGATTATAGAGTATAGAGTAGATTCTATAGGTTGTTTTTTGATAGCGTGGAAAAAGTGAGGAAAATCTCAAGGAGGGGAAGGCGATCTAAGGTGGAGCAGCGGGAGGAGAGGAGGTGGGTGCTTTCTCTGCCAGGAAAGATGCTGATCTGGTCCGGGTCTCTAACGCGTTGAATTGACCGCAGTCTCTTCACTCTCTGTTTCTTTCTTTCATGTCACCAAATACTCTGCTCACCACACTAACACACCCTCACTAGGCTCCAGGGTTTCATAAAGAATCCTCTGTGCTACGGGCTCCCCCCAAATTGCCTCTCAATTTTCATTTGGCCGTTCGATTAGCCTGTGCGTGTAGCTTCCAGCAGGCAGATCAATGGCTCACTGCCCCGGGAGGAGCGAGGGAGGGCTGATTCCGTTCTGTCTCGCTCCTCTTTCTCCCTCCGCTGCTTTTCTGTGCTTCTTTATCAGGCGACAGACGAGGCTTTTCCCCAAAAATTCTGCTTCTTCATCCCTTTTGTTAACGACAGGAGCTACTTGTACTCCAAATATCTAATGTGATTCTTTTCATTTTTTTTAGCAAGTAAGTTTCTTTTTTTCTGTCCGTGCATCATTGTATGACAGCACATTAAGAAAGGCCCGATGATGTGATTACCGAAACCATCATGACTAGAGACAATTTGCTTCCTAGGATGCTGTTAGTCACGTTACATTTGCATGTTTGTGGGAGGGAAAGTAAAAAATAATAAGTACAATTTAGATGTGCGTAGGGGAGTTTTGGTGAAAGCACATTTAGGTTGTGGTCAGTGATTAAAGGCAACCACTCCCATGCCTTGAATACCTACTGCTGCTTAAAATGAAGGGGGTTCGCCCTTAATTCTCTGGTATTCTCTTGAAGTTTCCTCCTTTTTGTTACATTACTCACACGTCTGGCGGGAAATGAGAGACCTGGGTATCCCACTGCAGCAGAAAACCTAAAAGAGTGAGGTAAAAGCAATGGAAAGCTTGAGACTTGGGTGTTGATTCCCAGTTGGATTGAAACCAGCCTTTACTGAAATCAATGTTCATTTATATTTCAACCATCCTTATTTCCTCTGCTTCTTCAAAGTCAAAGTCTGATTGACAGAAGTCGGTCAACGAGCAGCCAGAGGCACTTGGACAGAGACACGATCTCTTCACCCTGCTCTCTGCACCCTACATTTCCCCATCGCAGGGTCCAACCCACACTTTTACAAGCCCGGGGATACAGTGCTATAGTTAATGTGAAGAAGTCAAGTTCAACCACACAAAATATTTGACATGAAGCAAAGGGAGTTTATTTCTCTCCTCGGAGAGCCTATTCTCTCCCCGTGTAAGGGAAGGTTGTTTAGACGCGGCTGATGGTAAATGGCGCATATGATTGAAGATGGCAGAGCGCGTGGTAGAAGTGACTCATTCATCACATCCGGAGGTGGATGGGGCAGCAAGGGAAGGTAGTGACTCAAAAGGAATGTGAATCAGAGAGAAAAGAGTTGATTTCTTGAGGTAGTTTACACTCATCAACCTCTTCTCCCTTCGTCACCTGAGCCCCATCCGAGGCTGTGTCCCAGCAAGTTACACCGGGGCATAGATGTGTGTGTGTGTGTGTGTGTGTGTGCCTGTGAGTGAGTGAGTGTGTTAGAGAGAGCGGGAACACCTGAGGGGCACAAAAGATTGATGAACTGCCATGAATCAGCAGACCTAAAAGCCTGAAAGCTGCACTGATGCTATGTGTGTCTATGTGTGTGTATTTGTTTGCTCATGTGTAGGTTTCTGTTGACCCAAGGCTGTGACAGCTGTTTTGTGCTGCACGCAATCTCTGTATGTAATCTTAGCACCATGCGGTCGGCTTGGTGACGTATGTCTGTGCATTTGTCCATGCAGGTAATATTTTAGAAGGCTGAATTAAATCAATACGAGTTTGAAGGAGAGCAATCAATGTCAGTGATGTGTCTGTAAGTAGACCCCATAACCTTATAATAAACCACTATATAAGATTCAAGATTCAAATATGTTATTGTCAAATACACACTCCCTGTGTATTGAAATTGTTATGCTTGCCTTTTATGGAAAGCCGACCAATTTTAAAATTAAAATAAAAATACAATATTTACATAAATGTACATGTAATAAAAATAAGGCAGAAATGAGGTAAGGGGAAATGTGCAAAACTGAGCAGGTTGTAAAACAAATTAAATTAAATTAAATGTGTGCAATATAAATTAACAGTACAGGACAAGTGAAATCCAGTGCAGACCAGTTGTGAGTTAGGCTATAGAGTCCTCTCAGACGTTGATGGCTCTAATCGCAGTGGGGGAAAAAAGGGGTTTTCAGTCTGGTGGTCCTGCATTTGGCACTTCTATACCTCCTGCCTGAGGGTAGAAGCTTGAACAGTCCATGTTGGGGGTGGGTAGGGTCTTTAAGAATGGAGGCAGCTCTCCTGTGAACCCTGCGGTGGTAGATGCTCTGCAGAGAGGGCAGTGGGGTCTTGATGATCTTTTCTGCTGTCCTCACCACTCTCTGCAGGCGTTTGCGGTCCATGGTAGATGTGCTGCTGTACCACACAGTGATGCAGCTGGTCAATATGCTCTCGATGATGCAGCTGTAGAAGTTGCTGAGGATCTTAGGAGACATCCCAAACTTCCTCAGCCTCCTCAGGAAGTACAGCCGCTGTTGAGCCTTCTTGACCAGCTGCGTTGTGTTGAGTGTCCACTATCAGCTCCTTGGTCTTGTCAGTATCCTCGCATGATCACACCGAACTGGCCACCTCCCTCCTGCATGCCGCTTCGTTCCCCCCAGTGAACAGGGTGTAGAGGATGGGGCTGAGGACACAGCCCTGTGGGGTGCCGATGTTGGTGAAGATGCCGGCTGAAGTCCTGTTTCCAGGCCTGCCAGTCAGAAAGTCAAAACAGCCAGTCACAGAGGGTGGGGCGCAGAACAAAGCCCTTGCACTGTCCATCTTCAGCAGGTCCTTGTAGGCTTGTAAAACAACCACTATTGCCACCCCTGCTAGTCACTGCTATTGTAGAACATGTGATGGAATGGGGTCAAAAGGGCAGGTGGTCGGACGGGCAGAGCTTACTAGGGAAAGAATTTGGTTAGAAGACAGGGGGGTGAAGGAGGAAAGTGGGGGCGATAGAGGTGAAGTCAGTGGGACACGAGTAGTAGGTGGTGGGTTTGAGAAGGAGGAGCTTATGTCAGCTATTTTTTGGTAAAGTAGTTGACAAAGTCTCCCGGAAGAAGGGTGGAGGGGGGGATGGGGGGGTGGGGGACTAGGGGGTTCGAGGAGTGTTCGAGGAGTGTTAGGTACCAATCCAATTCTGGATTGGTACCTAACACAGGTCTATTTTACGTCTGAAACAGGCTGTGAACGGTTTTCCCACTGCGCTAAAGAATCTTCTGAGCGCGCTGCGTTTCTTTGGCTTTATCATATGCTTCTCCAGTGCCTCGCAGATTTGCTCAATGGACAGCGACGCCAATGCCCTTGCACTGTCCATCTTCAGCAGGTCCTTGTAGGCTTTCTTGTCAGCCCGCTTGATGTTGTGTGTCCGTGCCTCGACGGCGACGTCAATATGTTGCAGTTTTTCAAGGAGCTGCTGCGTCATTGAATCGACCATGACTTGGTGGACGTCAGCCGTTGACGAATCCCCCGTTATCCGGCTCACCAGCTTCTCCACTACGGTCCTGCAGCCTAATTCGTCTCACCGATTTTGTGTGTCGGTCTCAGCTTGCCCCTCTTGGATAGAAGTTGGTTGTGATAAAATAGGGTCCGTTGTTGTTGCGACCCTTTCAATAACGACATGCGACTCTGAGTTTGATGGCAAACTGGATGGAGCTGAAGCGTTAAAATCAGTTTCTACTGAGGCTTCTCCTTTCGTTGCAAGCGAACAGTGTTTGTCCTCTTCTGTGCTACAGTCAGTAGACTGGACCGAAATGTCAAGCTCCTCAGCTATGTCAAATTCATCCCAATATTCCTTGAACCAGTTCAAGGTCTCCGAAACATCTTGACAATTGTAATCGTACACTTCCTCAGACTCTGAGTTCGATGGCAAACTGGATGGAGCTGAAATGTCAATGATGAATTCTCCCAACGGCTCCATGTGAGGGTTCAAGACCTCAAAAGGATGTGGGTAATTATCACTGTGTGGTCCCTCGATCAAATTGACATCGATATCAGTGTCTGTACACAAACTGGATGGAACCAAAATGTAAAAATCAGCTACTACTGAGGCTTCTCCTTTCGTTGCAAGCGAACAGTGTTTGTCATCAGCTATGTCGAATTCATCCCAATATTCCTTGAACCGGTTGGAGGTCTCCGAAACATCTTGACAATTGTAATCGTACACTTCCTCGATCAAAAAGTCAGATTCTACAGTTGGCTTCTGACCCATAACATGAGGAATTAGGCTGTTCATTTCTTTAAATTAACTTTTTTTCACCAAATTAGCTGTTCTTCACTTCTGGTGCTTGGCTAACAGACGTGAAGTTTCCAATTCTGTTTCTCTGTTGCATCGCAACAGCCACACGTACAGGGACTATTTTCTCTAGGCTACTGAAATGCGACACACAACGTATTGTGGCTACAACCACACAAGTAAAGAATAGTTATCATGAGTTTCGGACAAAAGGGGCAAAATGTCTTGTCAATAACAACGTTAATAAATAAATTGAAGACTTGCCTGCACACATTCCAAGTCTTTGGCACTAAATACATGTGACATCAATTCACCAGTGCTCGTGTAACCCCTGTAAAATGTCTTCTGCTTTCCCTGTAAAATATAAGGGACATAAAGGAAATTGTGGACCTCCTTTTAATCCTCCATCACACTCACACGAAATACTTAGACAGTCATCGTATAGTTTTAGAACAACAGAACTTGACTACACAAGCAATACAATGAAACACATAACCAAAGAATATATACAGGTTAATCAACCTAACATAACATAACATACCTGTAAAATATAACGGACACAAAGGAAATTGTGGACCTAGAAGGACGACATAAAATCGATGTTAGCTAGCTAAAAAAACGGACATTGTTACAGACAATAAAACATATCACTAACTTAATAAAAACATGACAACTTTAAACAAAGACAACGAGCATCTAAAATAATAAAGCTAACTACACCATAAATGAAATGAGTAAACATTTTCCACGGACATGTTAGCTCCTTTTAATCCTCCATCACATTGAGGATTACCCACAATCCTTTGGATGTTTGTCTCCCCCTTTATGTCTGAGGGCTGTGATTACATATCTGCCAAACGCCTTTTCATCATGAAGACTCATAAACGGTGAGGAAGGTGTGAAAGGGTCATCATCCTCTCTGAGCCTGTAAAACTGTGTTTTCTTCTACCCACTAATACGGTCACATGTTACGGTGTTTTAACAGCCGGGCGGACAGCAGCTTGCAATTAATGTATGTATTGTGTTCCCGCACAGTATCCGAATACTTTGCATTACCAAATATTCCCTGTTAATAATTCCACTGTTATTGAGTATGGATTTAATGCAGCCTGCAATAATCCACACAATGTACATTAAATGTTGGTGATAAATGACATACATGTCGCGTAAAAATGACAAAATACAGACAATTTCTATGTTTTCACTTATCTACTTCCCATCAGTGGGGGTGGTTACATAAATCTGAGCTAACGACTGGGAATCATAGAGAAAAGAGGGGGAGAGTGAAAAATGGTGGTACAAATGGTAGGACCCTTGTCCTTGTGCAGCTTTTTAATAGAGTCATAAATACGTGAAGATGTTGAGTGCTCCATGATGGTGTCAGCGCTCAGCTGCAGGGCTGTCGTACATCCATGCCACACAGACACAGCCGACAGGCCGGGTGGGCCGGAGCAGACAGTTAGTGGGGGCCACGACGGGGCCGCAGTATCTCAGAGAAGCATTGTCGATAGATGTGGTAGTCGAGGGCAAAGACATGCATGTACTCGCTGAACACGTCGATGTAAACTATAACTTTTCATGTAGGGACACGTGAACCCACCAGTGAGCTTCTTCATAGAGTTATAGTTAGCAGTGTACATGGGATATCGATCGTCTGAACTAAAGCGTCAACACGAGGCTACTTTCCATAATGTTTTTTTTGTTTGTTTTACATACACAGAACAAAGCCAATAGTGCATGGGTGAGAACACACCTGCTCCACCCACCTACACGCACACACACACACACACACACTCGCACACAACTGAGAGGACTGATCATTCATGCAAATTACATTCAGCCCAGTCACCTGAAATAAACATCTCCACATCAAACGAAACAGTGTGAAAATCAAAGCGGATGGCGAGGTAATTTTCTGACAGGAATTCACATCAAGGAAAAGCTTCAACATTATACTAAAAACACAGAGTTACAGTATATCTATTGAACACAAGAAAGCAAGAACACAGTTAAGACAAAACCAGCTAAAAGTAAAAAAAAGTATAAAATTACACTGAGATGTAACAATCACTCTGGAAGGAAACATTTCTGTCAGTGATGTTGCGTGTTGAATTTTCTTTTTTGGGGCGGGGGGGTTTGTCACCTTACACACATCAAATCACAGGGACTCTAACTTGTGAGATTGTAACTTACTCCAATTAAAGATGTTAATACGCTCACCGGCGAACGGGATCTGGATGCTTAGGATGACAGATGGGCCGTGTCCCTCCGCCTTTACTCCTCTTTGATCTCTGCTGTCTGCGACTGTCAGTCTGCCCCCCTCCTGCAGCTGCTGCCGGCAGGGTGAGTGCCAGACGATGCAAGACATTTGCAGAGACGCCAGATGCCAGGGTGGCATTCAGAAACTTAAGAAAGGTTGAGAGGTAGAAGTCTGTACTACGCTGTACCTCTCTGCATCAAGGGAGCTCAAACTGATGGACTTAGTGTGGTCTTTCATTTTGAATTGTTCAATTGAATTGCATGTTGTTTCTGTTCTTTTCTTTTAAATAAACAACCTAAAACCTAAACTCTTTGTCTTGCCAGGTTCATAAAAAGTAAATTGTCCTCCATGAGTTTTGTTGATGTTCTCAGTCCTCACAAGGGCCAATTTTTACAAGGGTGTGGACAACTGAGTCTTCAAGGGTAAAAAAAACTATGTTGGTGAGGATGCAGATCAGCATAAAAGTACACTTTATCAGCCTTGTTGTGTCACAAAGAAATAATGCAATCGTGCGGCACAGAGGAACAAATCTACCAGTGACATTTCACAGCTCAATCAATTTCATCCAACAACTGTGTGTCTTTTGAATCGGTATTGAATCACGCCAACTGAAGAGGCTAATCTGAGTGAGAATCAGCCGATTGCACACCCAGGCAAGCAGAAATCAGACAGAACATGTATGACGGGCCTTTTGTTCCCAACGCGGCTTCGCTAACTTGCTGATAGAGACAATAAAAACGCAGGACAGGTCTCACCGGGTCTCACCGGGTCTCACCAGGGGTCTCACCACGTTGGATGATGTACTGCATTAATGTACACATGTGATGTGTGTGGTGTACAATACAGGCAACGTTATTACGTTATTAACGTTACAGCTGATGCATCTGATCTGCCTCATTATAAAAAGCAATCTGTCGCTTTGTGCCTGAAACACAAAGTAACTGAATGCATCGTGCAGAAAGAAATCTGTGTTGGCCACAGAGAGTGGGACGGAGCGGCAGGAAGGGCGGCTTATAATCACAGCTTTTGGCAAAGGGAAAAAAGGGAAAATGGTGTTGTTGTGATGGCGAGCGGAGGATTAAAAATAGAAAAGCAGGCAAACAAACACGGCTCAGTGTGAGAGTCTGGTATTTCATAGACTCACAGGGTTCCCGCCATGTCTGGGGGGGACGGCTGCTCCGGCCTCCCCCTCGCTTCTGTGGCACAAAGCGAGTGACTCGGATCAGACGCTCGCTCTGTGCTGCAATTTGTCCACACGGAGTATCAAAATTCAACGCGTGCATTCACAAGTGTTTGTACAAGTGAGGCGGCTGGCTGTGTCTTTCATTCGGGCTTGTTTGTTTGTTTCCCCGTTGTTCGTTTTCGCTCTTTGTTTCGGTTCCCCTCTTTTCTCTGTTTATTTTTCTTCCTCTTGTCAACTCGTTTCTCCTTCCCAATCCTCATGTACCTTTGAGACTGCACTCCCCGCCTCGCTTTCAGACTTCAGGCTATTTTTTAATGCACCAATTAGTCTGTTCCTTTGACTTATACGAAGTGAAAAGAGCAGAGAGGGGGGGGGGGGTAGATTCTTGGCAACAAGAAAGAAATAAATCATCCTTTTATGGAGTGAACAAACAAAACAACTGGCTGGTCTGATATCTAACAAGCAGAAAACACATAATGGCTTGTGAGCGGGTTCCAATAAGTGTGCCAGATAATCGACACACACATACAGAAACAAAACCTTTGACCCCTGGCTTGGCCAGGTTGAATTTATTTGATTGGCCCTTTGCTCCCAGTGGCCTCCCACCTGCCCGGGGGGGGGGGGGGGGGGGGGCACAGGATCATTGGCCTCTGACACAACATGGAGGCCCAGAGAGTTTGTGCTCTCTTACCAAAAGCCCTTGTTGGCTCAGCGGGGTGAGTACGCTCAGAGCCGTGACCTGCCCCGCTAAAATCCCAGTGGACACCTTATGCTGTGATGAATATGCTTATGAATATTCAACACTTCGTTGCTCACGCAGTCTGAAGAGGGAAGGTTGCTCCGGCTGTTGCCTTCCACAGACTTAAAGAGGTGCCATATGCTTTAAAATGTCTCTCCTCAATGTGAGAATCCCTCTGAAGAACCTGTTAGTTAAAGTAAATCTGTTTACATCAAGGGAAGTAATTGACCTCACACAGGAGCGTTTTAGTATTCTCGTCGCCTCTTATGGTCGGCCGAGTGTTCAAAGTCAGATCCAGGTAACTCTCCTAACTGGAAGAGCTAAATCGCTAGTTTCAGCCCGAGCGAGATGCCAGCGGCTCGTGGGGAAGAAAGATTCGAAGATTTGCTCATGAGCCGGATCTGCACCCTTCCAAGAAGCCGTTACGCTGTTTGTTCATTCACAAAAAAGGTACCAAAGAGCAAAGAAGACTTAATCGCCGCAAAGCTTCAAGTCCTGATTTGAGTCATCAATTTGCTTTACTTTAGAAAGCATGATTAGCAATGTCAGTGTTTATGGTAGTACTTAAAGTAATTAGGACGTGTTAATAGCCAACAATGAGTCAACAGAGTCACCCTGCAATATTAGAGATGTAAACAAGGAATGGGATTACATCAAATTCTATGTATGTATTTTATTTAGGTTAATTTAGATAAATCTGAATAAATGCATTCATAATTTGTTCTTTTTTATTCATTTGGATGGTTGTTAGATTTGTGGTTGTATTTTTGTTCACTGTGAATTTTGTGCAGAAAGTGAGTCAGTAGTTTCCACATTCCCCCTTCTTCTTTGGACGGAAGGTGTTTCTGACTTCGTTAGCTCTTATGTTTTGGTTAGGTTTGGTTAGGTTTGCAGGAGGTCACCGCATCAAATATTTTTTTTCTCTTCAGTACATCTTGCAGATACATTTGCGAGATGTAATTTACATATGAATCATTTCTAAATAAATCTAAGTGTTTTTCATCTTGCCTTTTTCTCTATGCATAATGGCACTCAAGCATTTAATGCACAATCATTCCCCGAACAGGCTTTCTTATGTTAGTAAGTGTGATTCATAGCTTGGTCAGTCACCTCTTGGATCTGCTGAATGCAAAGTTATTTCCTTGATATGCGAACAGTCATGATGAAAAGGTCATATTACCAACCTTCCTCCTCTCTCTGTATGGTGACAAGTGCAGACATTTATTACAACCTATACGGTTCAACTTCACCTCACATTTCCATTCAGTTGGAGAGAACACACTCTGACAGAGAAGAATGTTCAATAAGATACACTTTTGTATATTTAAATGCTGCTGTGTCTGAGACACCTTAATTGTTAATCTAGAAAAAAAGTTACGACTAAACCAACCAAGCCAAACTTTTATGAAGTTTGAAATACAATTTAATTATCACAATCTGTTTGTCTCTTTAGACAAACAATGAATAAAGGACTCAATTTCTCAATTGGGTGCAAAAATTTAAAAAAAAAATCCAAAAAAGAAATCAATCTTTGCAATTCATAAAATGTATTTTAGAGGAGAGTGAGGAAGCTCGTCTCAGGAGATAACAGCATAGATACACCGCTGATGCAAAGTCTTTTTTGTATTTGGTATGTAGTTGTAAGAGTGATGTATTCGTGAGATTTAATTAGTTATTTTACTTTTATGCGTATGCTGTGCTAATATAGTAAATATTTGTGTGTTGTGTCACCATCAATGTTCACTGATTTATTTATGTCTATGTCATTAATTTGAAAGGTTACATAAAACTAGTGTTTCAGTTGTTTTGCAAGGCACTGCATTGATCTCAAAGGATGGTAATTCCATTTTTGTATTGTTAGAGCTGCAAATTGCACAAATACAAGACCAGATGGAGATACTGTACGTGGGGTTAATTGAGAGGAGAAGAGCAACACGAGCCAAAGGCAAATTCAAAATCGACCTTGACGGTGTAGTCTTCCACCTTTCACATGGTATCCACATTAGTGCGCATTGATGTGTGTCTGTGTGACCATCACAGTTCACTTTGACACAGGACAGGCTCAGAGTAAACCCTTTTAAATCACACAGCAGCTGGTACAAACTACATACTGAATGGGACAAGAATCACGGTTTGTTATATTGAACTCCTTGCTGAACTGGTCTGTTACGTCCCCAGAGTTGTGTGTTCGTATAATGATTCCGATTCGGGGATTGCGTGCGTGTGTGTGTGTGTGTGTGTGTTTGTTTTCCAGGTAGGATTGGGACCTGGAGCTCCACCCCCTCGTCAGTGGTCGCAGCTGGCTGGGCTCTTTAAAATGCCCAGTTTTGGACCAGCTCGCCCTCGCTGCATATGCTGTTACCTGGTTTTTGGTTTGTACCCTGTGTGGGGATATTTGGATTTTGATCGTTTGTGTTAATGTTGTGTTAATAACCTAACTTGTGTTCCTTTTGGAACGTGTAGCAGCAGGAGGAAGCAATTGTTTGTTTGTGTCCTTTCAACTGATTATTTTGTTTCCTCTTTCATTAACAGGGAGTGGGGAGTAGATTTAGAGCTACCCCGAGGTAAACATCACCCGTAGGTGTACTTCTGTCTAGAAACACCAGTTTAGACCTTGGCGGACCACCACCTGTGCGTTTGGTTAGGGCGCCTTGACCGTGTGCCAGGTAGAGATTGTATCTTATTTTTGTTTAGAGAAAAGCGTTATACGGTAGGCCTATTTGGTGTTTGTCCTTTTCTCGCACCGCGACTCTTTGCTGGCATCGGTGGGCCCGAGCAGTGGGTTGCCATGTTCCCCTCCCTTTTGGGAGCTGGAACGTAACATGGTCCAGTGTTCTTGACTGTTCATTTGCATTACAAGTTTCAGTGAAATATTAAAGTTCTTAAGCCTAACACCCTGTTGTATATTTTGATACAGCCTTTTTGGGGGCTTAACAGCTTTAAGCTGGATTGCAATTACATTTGGTACAGACATTCATATTCAAGTTTTTATTAGTGCCACACATTTCAGCACATTTTTCAGTCTACGACCCAATACTTTGCTGCACTCTAACTGCTAATGTGCAGATGTTAGCATGTTAACTCACCAAACTATGATGATAAACATTGTCAACTTCATATCGTCGCTTTATATTGTCAACTTTGCATCAGCATGTTGGCATCGTTACTGGAAGCCCATTAGCATGCTACTATTTCTGAGCACCGCTTTGCCTTGAGACACGCAGTTAACAAGACTATACACTTCATTCCATTAGTGGATGTCCAGTTTCTCCCTTGTGCCCAATGCATGACAGACTGACAGGAATTTTAAAAAGCCGGGAGAAAAATACTGTTGATGTTAATTAAGTGATTTCTATTGAGTGAATACTCAAGGAAGCATCGCGCTCTTGTGGAGGGGAATAAGTGGAAAATGTATTGCTTGGCTTTTAATTAACAGAAATATGATAAGGTGCTCTAGGTTGACTGACTGTAATGTCAATGCTGAAATATCACTCACTTGTAACGTATGATTTACCATTAAAGGATCTCAGCTTTTCCTACTTGTATGTACAGTCTCATTTTATAAACATTGTACACACACTAAGCCTCAGATTTATAAAATTCTCTCTTGCTCTTAAACCGTCCTCAATGCAGGAAATCAGTGACTTTGTGGTTGAAGTACGTGATTATCCCTCATATTCCTTTGAGAAAACACGGAAGTTCCAAAAAAAGGTTATAAGAAATACACCTGCGCCGAGCAGAACGTACCTAAATCTATGAGCAAACTGACTACTCCGCAGTAGGATAATACAATATGATAATTTGAAAAAGAAATGAGTAATATGGCCTCTAAATTCTACCCTTCAAATTAAAAATATAGAATATACATATATTCTTTTCCACTCAAAGATAGAAATGTTATGTTAGACATTAGGACCTGATACCTACACGACGTGACAAAGAGTAAATACTCTTACAATTTAAATGTCTTGGTTTAGTTTGACTTTGAAACTTAAGAATAGCTGCAGGTGTGTCCCCCCCGCTGCCTCCTCTGATTACCGTTAATGACTTTAGAAGAAGTTAAACCAACAGTAACTATATGAAACACTAACTGCTTAACCTCACACCGCTGACTCAGTTTCTGCCTTCTGGAGAATTTACCTGTGGGGGTCTCAGCATGTGGGGGATTTTGTAATCAAATTTGGCTCGGTTGGGAATTTTATGGTGTGTTTTGTGTTTTCACTTTTGAAAGATGTGGATGAGATTGCTGCACTTTTTCTTACCTGTTATCTTATTTAAAAAAATATACATCTAAAAGAACCCTGGTTTATCCTTTTAATTTAAAATAAACTAAATGTTAAGGGCTTAATACCCCCCACTTCCATCTGCCCATATGCCTGTGGAGGAGCGTAATGAGTTTACAACGTTTAAACATTTTAGATGTGAAGGCTGCCTACAGTAAGGGACACAACCTCATTTTCAAGGCGCACTCTTGTTAGTAAGAAAAATGTACTGCTGGTAGATAATGAGGTAAATATTGCTCTCACAATCCCGTAGCGCAGCGGTTTCTCTACAAAACATTTCTTGTTTGCCGCACTGCATGTTAGGAGAAACTTAATGGCCAAGTTAAACTGAATTCTTTTTTTGTGGCTTTAAAAAAATTGTAAAGTTAACTTTGACAACTCAAGCAAGGACACTTTTTTTGTCAATTACATAATGACAACGCAACTGTTCTTTTAAGTCAGATGTATCGAATTGACCCGGGGCGAGGACGTCTTGTGTGTGTGTGAGGGTCGGTCTCGGGGAGGCGGGCGATTGCGCCCCGTGGGACGGACGGTCTCTGCGAGTTCCGGTGCCTGCATCTGGACGGGGCTTGGACACGTCCCACATCTCTGACCGGGAGACAGGCTTGTCTGCCAGCCAACGTTGGCCAGCTGAGGTGGGGGGTTGCGGTTTTGGGGGTGATTAGGGAGGTGTCAGGCCTTTACAAGGGCAAACAGGACGGCCAAGTGTCCGTGTCTCCAGCGCTTGCTTTGTCCCGTCCCGCTTGGATATTACTCCACAATTTAACCCCAAGCAAGAACACAAAGGCAGATCATTCGCGAATTAATTCATCAGTTTTGTTCTGATGGCGGCCTCAAATAATTAAATGGCCATTTCCTAATACTACTGTATGTATTTAAACCGTTGCTGCTGTGAGTCACATGTTTACTCGTGTTCAAAGTTCTTATCACATTTGAACTTTTTCAAACTGCGCATGGTGCCAAGTCAGTCTTAGTACACAGTGGGAGCAATTAAATGCTATATAACTTTTCCAAAACAATAGCTTTTTACATTCAGGCTTCAAAAATGTGCTAAGATGAGTCAGTGAAGAACCACTGTTGTCATCAATCATATTGTTTAACTTTCTCCTTCCAGCCGTCTCTTATTTTTCTGTGTGTGTGTCTTCAGCATGCGTATAACAGCTATCTGTTTTTGTTTCTTATCTTTTTTCTTATTGAGAAACACAAAGGCAGGGGCTCCCTGCAGAGTCCAATAAAAGTGATTAAAAAAGACAGCGGTGGTACGGAGACACCTCGGAGCGGCTGCAAACCTCCCAAAAAGCTGTAATTACTTTTCCCTTCATCTTTCCCCCTCTCACCTCCCAGACTCTGATTACTTACCCGGGAGAAAATCTAATTGACACAGCAAATTGGCAAACAGACTCTTAAGAACTTCGGCACCAAGCCAGACGATCCTGACTAGATAACTGGGAGAAATGTAGCCTGGCAACTTCCAAGGCCTTTGTGGGAGTGCTTAAAAGGGGGGTTTGGAATCTGTCTTTTCGGGCCAGTGATTAGTCAGTAATTACAGACTGGAAGAACATTGGAAAGGTTAAAAACACAGAAAGAAACAGGGCGAGAGGTTATTTGTGTATAATTCTCCACTTGGCCTATTAAGGCACACACAAGACTGGAGCCACTTTTTTGTCTGTTTACTCAACTTGGCACAAGTCCGTTGCCGAATGAGGTCCATCTTTTAACTTCTCATGGTGCTAGAGCTTTTGTTTTTTTAGACATCATGTCATGATTTGAGATTATTGATCTTTTCTTCCATAACTTGTTTTGTAAATTAAACTGGATAACGGAGGTTGTTATCGATGAATCCAAGAGTTTCGAAATTTGGTTTATTAAATTAGCCCAGTTTTCCTGTTTGGTAAAATTCCAATAATAATTTCAAGTGTCGGACCTAAAAAAGCCAGTCATTATTTAACCCTTTGATTAATTATTATCCCCTCATAATAGGCGGTTTGTTCATTTCACTCTGATCAGGTTAACAAAAAAGTCAAATTCAAGGCTATAGTTGCACAAAGCAGTCAATATGTGTGTTACCAAAAAAGCACTGCTCCCGTGCTTTGCTTGAACTCAGGCAAAGCTTCATATCTGGAGGGATGGGTCACCAAAGCATCCGACTTTGCTACTGGCGACAGCATTTCAATTTTTTGTTTTCACATGTTTAGCATTGTTGCCAAGGTGATGAAGACCCCTGTACTCCGCTTAACCCAAACCACAACCGAAATCTTTCCATCTCCAATCGAGTCAAACTCCAGATGTCACCCTGCGTTACGGCTGCATCATCGGCCCTCCTGGAGCGTTTAACCTCTGGCTGCTCGGCCCCCCGTCCCTCTGCGTCAGTGAAAGGGGGTAGGGGAGGGGGGGCTTGTTGGGCCAGAGCCTCCCGACATGCAAGCGATGTAGCAGCGGGGCTCCTCGGGGGCGGTCGGCCCGGCATCATGACCACACCGACAGAATGCGAGAGAGGGAGCGGATGTCGCAGGGAGCGGAGTGTGAGTGAGGGGGGGGAAAAGGAGGCCAGACCGACTGAAAGTGCAAATGAGACAGACATGGAACGGGATGCGTGGCAGTGAGAGGAATGTGTGACAACCAGAGACTAAAGCTTGCGAGGGAGAGGAGCTAGAAAACCAAAAGCAAGGGAGAGAGGAACAAAGCACAGACGGACAGTAGTTGTGACTGCTGCGGTACCCAGCAGCCCTAGAGGCCCTCACGGACCAGTCCTACAAATGTCAGCCCAGTCAGGACCACCCTGGGAAGCCAGCAAGACCCCCCTGGGATCTCCAGGAAAGCAGATAACTACTGACGTGAGAGAGCTGAGCTGCCACTCGCACAAACGCAGACACAGCACCGCCTCCTGTTCTATACTACACGTGCACATATATGGGCCGCTTGGGCCTGGATTTGTTCAATCCGTCCATGCGGGTCGCAGCCTGCTGCAGCCGGAGTGCGGGCACGAGTTTGCTTCACACATGCTAATTCTCTGGGACTTGCAACACTTGGTTCCTCCTCAGACTTAGACAGCCCACCACATGGTTGATAGGGGATGATAGAAAAATGGCCTCATTCTTTCAGTCTTTTACTAATGCAGAGATGAAGGAGAAATGGGAAAAGCGTCCAGTCGGGGGAGCTCTCAGAGAGCGCGTTAAAGGAAGAGAGAGGAAGATGGTGGAGAGATTGAGAAGCACAGACAGAGATGGAGAAGTACAAAACAAAAGAGATGGGGAGAGAGAGAGAGAGAGAGGGAGAACAAAGCGCCCATCTTCCTCCCCCGGGGTTGGGGACAAAGACAGAAATTAGAGCCAAGGGGAGCGGGAGGAAGAAGAAAAAAAAAAAAAAAAAGTAGGCGAGCAGGAAAGAGCAGTCTGATTAATTGAGACAGAGTCAACTGACCGCAAGTCATTAAGCTGCCACTGGGCCGAGCGCCAGTCACTATTCATTCTCCTCACCACTGCTCTCTGCTGCTCGGCTTTGAGCCCCGTATCATCCCGGCGTCCCCTCGCTGCCTCTTTCACACATTCACCACCGCATGGGCGTAATTCCTTCCAGACAGGATGGCTGTTCTCAAAAAGGAGCTTTTGTCTTCATTAGGCATCCACTTGGAGGGATGTCATTTGGGATGGCTGCACTTGAGTGTGGGATGACAAATGATTATTGTTTTACTGCACCGAGACCAAAAAACAACGTGTTTCACTATACTGGAGATATAAAGTGGGTGGATGCGAAAACGCAAGCTCCTTTCACACAGGAAAAATGGGACATTAGACTGAGATGTGTGTGTGTGTGTGTGTGTGTGTGTGTGTGTGTGTGTGTGACAAAAGCAACAAGGTTGGCAGAGTTATGAAACGGGATTTAAGTAATATATGTGCTGTAATAGTTTTGACTCAATGTCCTGTCCAACTGAGCTTAACTACTTTGCTAATAGACAATTAGCAACCATACTAGTTTGGGGATCTCAATCTTAATAATTCTTCATAGCGCCACTGTGACTCACTTATCAGAACACGCTCCAGGCTGTCTAGCATGTTTGAGGTTAGCTTGCGGAACCACAAATGTCCACGCACCACCCAGCCATATATCTCAATCAACTTTATTCCAGACACAAAGGTCCATAGAGAATACATACACATAAAAAAACAACAATACAAACAACATTTAAGAATGATGCAGACGAGGCATCATTTATAAAAAACTTATGCAGGCTTCGGGTCCAACGTTTCCAGAAGCACGATGTATACCTTGTGTCACTCTTGGAGACATCATCTAATGTAAGGTCTGTCAAGACGATGCCACAATGATGGTAGGCTCGTATAGAAAGATTGCCTCCTTTTTTGACCGCTGTGCTGTCTAATTAGGGCATTGGGTGCATGGGAGGGATTTAAAGATGCGACTGGACCAGCCCAGTGTAGCTTTAAAACAAAACAGGGGGCCAATAGACTATTGACCAATTGTTTAACAGGCCGGGCGATTTCCTCACATCACTTCTCAGCACATCAACGGTCAGATCCGTTTTGCTAAACGGATCCTGTTCTTATGAACGGCCACTCTAACAACTTTGGGGTTGAGCCCGAACATGTAATTAGTAAGACAGGATGGTGTGCAGCCAGCAGCCAGCGTTGGGCCATAGCTCACACTCAATTCAGTCCATTTGGAAAGCTTTCAATCAGCAACTCCTCACAAGGCTAAATTGAGCACGGTGGGGAGCCGTGCTACATGGAAATGAACAGCTAATAGAAAAGTTTTGCTTTAATTAAAGCCAGGTCCATTTTCTGGGTCAGTTTGAGTTCATGTGTCCCGTCCATATATCTTTATTCTGTTAATGGACTTGAATGCGCTTGATCAGAAAAACCTCTGCGGTCCCGTCAGTGTATTTCATTTAGTTGTGACAAGCTAGTTCTCCGTCATCTTCATATGAACTGACCGGTTGAAGAGGTGACTTTCAGACTTATTATTCTTGCTTTGGTTTGACCCGGAGAAGAAGAACGTCAAACCAGTTTGATAGTAAACCAAACACCAGACAGGGATACGGAATGATATCACCTGGTGATGCACTTGACTCTCCTGAGGGAAACCTAATGAGAGGCGATGGGTGAGAGTGTAGATACTACTGTGGATCCACATGGCGGGAGCTCCGTGCAAAAGTATAAATCAGGCATTAGTTTATTTATAGACAAACACAATAGTGTGTTAATCACGTTGTCATATTGTTTATCACTAAAGCAATAGAAGTGGAGTTCAGCAGCGTGGCCAGCTGCACAGGTTGCTGATGTAGGCTGTGTTTAAATTGATCATGAAGTCAAAGCTAAAAGTGCTGTTTCAGCCGGTTCGCAAAACATCCAACTGGTTCATGCTCGCACACTGAAAGACCAAAACTAGAAATTGCTTCCCCTCACTACTCGTTCTACAGTTTGCTTTGTGCAAAAGGACCTTTGATTGGTCCTGAAACAGGGATCTTTCCCTAATTACGGACAGTTTTTTCTGTCCATTTCTCCTCTCGGAACCTCTACAGACGGTAAAGCTCTCAGGACACATGCTGCGGATGAAATCTACTTGACCTTATTTGTGACGCGTCTGTCACCACAATGACACATCACTAGCGGTCAACTCGAACTCAATGTCAGCAACGTTCAACTCATTTTTCCCCTCCCTAACATCATCTATTCTCGTACCACCACGCAGCTCTTCCCCCTCACTGCCTCCTCAGACAGAACGCAAGGCACATTTTACACGTGGTGCAATTGCATTGGAAATCAATGGAAATGAGACGCGTGCTGAGCTGCACTATCCCCATGGTCCATCTCAGGAAAATCTACACAAAATATCCAGCAGTCTAACCCGCTTTGTTTTAAGTCAAAGCACCATTGGATCGTCTCCTACAGAATCACGGACACAATTAAACCCACAGAGCTTTGTCCTTTTGGGGTTATGTGGCAGGGTGAGATTTCAGGCAACTCATCACACAAGGGACATACGAGTTGGTGCCAAGAGTGTGGTTAGGTGCTTAGCCTGGCACATTTCTAGCCATGCTAGCCTCATGTTTATCTGAGGATTTCAGAGCTGGCAGGTCCACTAGTTTGGTCCAGACTGCAATGTCTGCACAGCTATTGGAGGCATTGCCAGGAATCACGGGGCGCACAGATGCATGTTGTCCTCAGGATAAACTGTAAACTCTTTGGTATCCGCAGACCTTTTATTTATCATCAGGTCAAACTTTCACTCAGCTCAATACTTTTAATTTATAACCAAGTGCTAATGGCAGCAGCCTCAGCTGTACTTTGTGTGGCGGTAGACATTTTTTGACCTTCCTCTGGCTTTCAAATTTGATTGTAAAATACTTCCTTGTCAATAGCAATCACAGAAAGCAAGCAGTATGTGCAGGATGGCATCAAGAAATGTGGAAAAGTCACATATCATCTTCAAATCAAAGAACCAGAACAGAGCTCATCCCTGGTACACAGCGCAGTACTCCAAATGAAAATGTCAGGGACCTTTTTGTTCAGGTGAGCTCAGCCAAGTCCGAATCTCAGCACAGAAGATTACATCATTTGAATGGTGTCTTCCTCCAGCGTGGCATTTGGATGCCCTCTTCTGAAATGTGAAATAAAACAGTCTCTGTGTGTAGATGTGAGTTTTGATTCCTTACTCCATCCCATCACGTGTCACGCCTGCTTGATTATAAATCCCACTGCTTTTTCTCGGCGAAACCCGAGGGCGCAGCTGATTGAGTTAGAGGAATTTGTCTGATTTTTCGCCATTCTCCTGGATTAGTCTGAGCCATCGTGGTCAATCAGGTCAGCGTGTGCGGACTTGTAGAACCTACTGCTTCCTCATTGAGTGCGAGCGCCTCGCCAGCGCTCGAATAATACTTGTCTGGTATTGGTCTTGGCTGGTCTTGGCTGGTCTTGGCGAAAAAAAAAGTAGTGGGAGTCATAATAACGTGTCACTCCGAGGTGGAGGAAGTGTCTCATTACCTTGTTCTTCTAACTCCCATCTAGCACCTCAGGAGTGGATCTAGTTGCGGTCCTCTCCCACTCCGATGAGGACAAGCTGACCCAGTTGCCTGTGAGTCACACCAGACAAGACGGTCCAACGGGGGCCGTCTAGTTTGCACAGAGGTGTGGGCCAAATACACTTTTTTTGCAGTCACGATGTTGCTGTTTTTCGTTGGCTCACATGGGTAGCCAGGTGTGTTTTTTTTAATAAATTGCCGGCGGTGAGTTTGTTTTATGACTTGCAGTAGATCAGTCCCCACCCGCTGTTTCAGGATGTTCAACCTGCATGCAAAGGCAATCAGGCAGACACCGATGCAGGCATTTTACCACAACAGGGCCTCAGCAGTTTAAACGTATCAGTCATCAGATGTGTTGTCCCTCGGGTCTTTGTGTCTGCTGCGTTTTACTGCTGTTCGGTGTTAGCATAGGGGTAGATCATTTTGCACACTGAAAAAGAGTAGTAACGATTATTAGGTTTAGCATAATAATCCCAAACAACATATTATAAAAAAGGGTCAGGAAATACATGTAGTCTTTTTCATAGCATGGATGTAGTGATTAAGACATGGCAGTTGTAAGCAATTGAGCTACAGTGAAAGAAAAACCTAATTTAAGCAGACAATGGTGACATAACACGTTTTCCTATTGTATATTACAAACTCCAGAGAGCTTTGAACAAAAAAAAATTCTTGCTCTAGTCGCTGACTACAAATTAGACGCACTTATGAACACTTAAGGAAATGTCACTAAGCACCTTGGGTCCGCGCTGGTTATCTCTGCAGGACGGCATTCAACATTACAGAGGTGCATTTAAACATAACAACGCTCCTCTGACACGGCCTCTGTTTTACAAGAAGGAATTTTGCAATGGATAATCTCTGGAAGGAACCTTTCCCTCTGCTTTTAATGCTCGCTCTGTTCTCTCTTATTTTGAAATGTTCTTTGAAAAAAATGTATTTTGAAATGTACCACGCCGGCACGGTGGCGTGGTGGTTAGCACTGTCGCCTCACAGCAAGAAGGTCCTGGGTTCGACTCCGCCCAGTGGCCTTTCTGTGTGGAGTCTGCATGTTCTGCGTGGGTTCTCGCCGGGTTCTCCGGCTTCCTCCCACAGTCCAAAGACAGGCTCTGGGGATCAGGTTGATTGGGGACTTTAAATTGCCCGAAGGTGTGTGAATGTGAGTGTGAATGGTTGTTAGTCCTGCGAGTGGCTGGCGACCAATCCAGGATGTACCCTGTCTATCGCCCGAAGTCGGCTGAGATGTATCCCCCCCCCGCGACCCTGTGTGCAGGATAAGCAGTTGACGATGGATGGGTGGTCCAGTGTTTTGGACATTTTTAATAAGTCGAGTTATTTGTTAGGGAAAACAAAGTGTACAGTTTGTAGTCAGTATCTTTGCCAATTTACAAACATTTTCTTTCCCGTGCATTCAGGAAAAAAGTTGTGGAGACAGTGTTGGAGAACAAAGGGAAAGTTTCTTCTGTTGGGGGGGAAACTGAAGTCGCTCTGCTTGGTATTTATATCATGTTGCTTGGTGATGACGTGCCACATAAAACATGCACCTCCACCTGCTCTCATTTCACATTCCTTCCACCTCTTTTATCGGCTTTGATTCCTTACTCCTTTGTGAAGCTTCAACAGTGCTTACAAGTTGAATTTCAACAAGCAAACTATGATTTTTCATTTTTCCTCTTTGCTGTTTTTCTAATGCCTGTATGAGTGATATTTCAGAACATCCAAAGGTGATAATTGAAATGCAAGAGCACTCTCTTCTCTCCTCTTCTCTCATTACAGCACTACCATAAGTAATGGAGGCTGATTCCTTTATCTGGCCTGCTCCGATGTACATCCACAGCACAGCCAAAAGGGATGACCAGCATACCGTTCCTTATTTTCTTTGGATCCTTGGATCTAGGGGGAAGACTCGTGTGCTTAGTGCTTGCGGCGAGTAGTCGGGACCCCCGGGTAGGACTACTAGCCAGCTTCCTTCTAGCAGTGAAGCTCTTCGAAATGAAAGTGACTCCCTTTTGCTTTCACAGCCTGAGTAAAAAAAAAGAAAACTAATCAGGAATGAGGAGGATGGAGCAGAGCGAGGCTGTGTCAGAGTAATAAGTCAGTGGCAGAATTAAGTCGGCGTTTAAACAGCAAAACATGAAGTTTCTTCCCCTTTCATCGTCTTGCTGCATTTGTCACTGTGTCACTTGTTTTTTCTTCCTCCATCTATCTCTCCCTCGGCTGCTCAGAATGGGTCTGTGTTCCCATTATGCAGCCGTTTACAGTGTTTTGGTGTAACCAAATAGTAAACTGGAGGAGATTTTATCAGCACACTAGGGTATCATTGCCAAACAGGGCGGTGTGCTTTTTCTCACAGGAATGTTTTAAATAATCAGCTCCTGGAAACGCTGACTCACTGATCTCTGCGCACGTTTGTGTGTACGCACACTTTAGTGAAATATAAAGTAGATGGTATTTCAGATGTTATTTTGGTCGGTTGTCTCACAGGGATTAACATTCCTAAATTATTAGTGAGTATGCACAAAAATATCATTGTCCGTGTCGGGGTCTTCTTCTTCCACATCCGTCTGAAGACAATAATAATATTAACTCCTAGGTCGCTGTATGGTTCTCCCCTTTGTTTAATCAACCCTAAAATCGCATGTGTTTGCAGAGAATTAACGGACCAACGTGATCTCCAAAACCTGTTCGTAAAAATCTACACAAAAGTCTTGAACATACAAATTCATAACAATACATCCAAACTGGCGGTGGTTAACCACGCCCCTTGAGTGAACAACATGGCGGACCATGTTGGATTCTTGAGTGAACGTCTCTCTGCCATGTTGGATTTTTTGAGGGGGTTAGGGTTAGTGTTGTATTCTTACAAGTTAACATTGATTTCTCGTTAAAAATGCAATCATAACACGTTTATTTTACATGTGTGTTTACGGGGTGCAGGTCCCCATTCACTTTGAATAGGGTGACGTCATCAGTTGCAGTTCGTATTTATTTCGTATGTATCACTACGAATTTGTATGTTCGAACAGGTTTTGGAGATCAGGCTGAACAGACGAGATACAGTGAGCTCATTAGTGTTCTTTAGAGGTGCAAGTGGGCAGATTCTGTTACCATTAGAGCCGAGCCAGCTGTTTCTCTTGCTTCCGGTCTTTGTGCTGAACTAAGATTGATAAAAAACTGACAGACAACCTGACAATAAATCATCAAAAAAGTGCCCATCATAAAAGGTGATCTTAAAACTAGTCTTTTAGGTTGCCGGCGGTCCTTTTCGGCTGTAGTCCACGTCTCGCTGCAATGTACTTTATCTTTTTTGTGTTATCCCCCCCCAGTTCAGAGCTGTAAATCAGGCAGCAGTTATAGCTGTCGTGGTGGTTTGTGGCTTTCTGAGCCATGAATGACTTTTAATTAAGGACGTACATTTCCACCAGACGGGCCATTAGGGCTGGATGCCGAAAGACAACAGAATGATCATTGAGCTAATAAAGCATGCTCAGAATGTCCCCAGTCTTTGATTCATCCAGAGGGCTCTGCCTGAACAAGTCATCTGGTATCATGCCGAGTCAATAATGACGATACAGCGCTGACAAAAGAGGCGGTTTTTATTACGTTCAGTGGCCGTCTGTCCATTCTTCTCAAAAATGCCTTGAGGGGATTTTGTTACTTGTACTCCCCGATGAACATTAGCTCTCGCCTCTCTCCGATCTAGTCTTTGAGTCCCTGTCTGCACATGCGGCTTGCACGTGCAATCAATCCACTTGTAAAACAGTTATTATTTCATCTTCTTTATAGATGTTGGTGCAGTCTTACTTTCCCATTAATTCTGCCAAATACTACAATACCAGAACTGTATGTTGGCATTTTATTACAAAATAATTGGGAGATTCGAATTATATTCCCACACTACTTCACAAATTGAATATGCGCCAAATATATCTATAATTTCTAAATGTCTATCATTTTTTTTCCTTACCTGATGTGTGACTTAGTGGCGGTGTGGCCGTGCTGCTGCAACTGTGATGAGAAAATGTGGAAGTGGTATGCTATTTTATGGCAAACTTAATGTGTGCACCTCAATCAATGGAAGGCTGTCATTTAGAGTTCCACCTTCTGAAAGAGAAAAGAAAATCCACAACCCATTGTACCTTTCTCGAAAGAGTTGATTTGCGTTTCCCGCTTTGAGCCAGCAAGTGGGAGAAATTACAGGCTGAGCCGTCGAGTGTTTTGTATAGTCTGCTTGTATGAAGACATAGATATGCTACATTCTTCTCGTCTCGTATAATCTGCTAACGAATTCACAAAACCTTTGGCAGGACGAATGTAATAAAATGCCTAATTTTAATCCCTGGCAGAAGTTTTCATAGAAGGGCATTTGTATTAAAGTCAAAGTGCATTCACCATCAAAGAGGGGATCTATTCGCCTCTACTGAATTTAGGTAATACGAATGTGGAGGAGAGGAGATTAAGAGAAGTGGGAGAGAGGAAAAGAATGCAGAATAAAGAGAAACCTCTGGGGATTAACACTTTTGTAGCCCACAGACGAGATAACCATTAAAATAGTACTTTTCCTGCTGTCTTGCTGCCTCATTATTAGGGTCCCTAAAATAAATGTGTGCTGAGGAAGTTACAGCTGTCCACCTTTCTGAACTGTAATGCAGCAGGGCTTTGAAACAAGTGCAGCTCTTCATACGTGGAGTCCTTTTGAAAGGCGAAGCTTTAAGATGGGAGAGTGACATTTACTCGATCGGACACCTGCTGACACAAAGGTCCGTATCAAACCCACCTTGAGACTCATTATTGAAGCCCCTTTAAGTAGAGGTGTTGGAATAGAGAAAGGTTCACAGACATGAACGCTCCATTGACGCACAAGAACTCAACATAATGTTTAACCAATTAGAACAAATACTGCTTGTCTTTGACAATGTGCCAGTTCTTATTCAAGACATCAGAAATTTGACCAAACTTATTTAAAAAGGGGGACTCAGAAGCTCTGCTCTCTGGAGTTCTTTGCAGGGGAAATAAAAAAGACAGACGTCTTTGGTGATTTTTAAGAAAACATGGAAAAAAACTTTGATGGCTGCTGTAGAAGATAAAACAGACTCAAGTGAACGTGGGAGGGACAAAATCAACACTAGCAGAGTTGAGTTTTAAACAACGTACAGTTAAATATGCTCATTACTTTTTGTTTTATCTCGCTCTCTGTATTTGTGCTCGTCATTTGGAGATTTGTGTAAACTTAAAGGAAAGGGAACTTTATCTTAACTTCCAGACTTCCATATGCAAATACTTTCCCCTCACCTGTTGGACCACACACATTATTATTAAATCATTACTCACACGTAACTTTTTCAGCAAATTCCTGAACAAACTTTCTGATGAGCCCTTCCAATCGGATCCATCACCTCATCCGCAGCGTCTTTCCAGCTCAAAGGCCCACATGATAAATTCCCCGACCTGACTGGCTAAAAAAAAAGAAAAACTCCAGACTGATGCCACTGGTGCTCCATCTCCATTAACATGTAATATTGATGCTTTTGCTCCGGCTGAGATCAATATACTTTGTCCCGCCTCATTAGGCCAGGTAGAAATGCTGTTTACTTTGCTGTGACCACAGAGGTCTGTGATGCCGGATAACAATGCAGGTCTCATGTGTCGTGTTCCAGTTCAAGGTCAGAAGGGGCGGGGGGGGCATCACCTGGGCTTTGGATTAACTGCCCTTTGGAGGCTTTTTGTTTGTGGGAAACAGATGCTTTGCCGCTTGACCTCGCGGAGGTTATTTTGGGCCCTCGGGATTCGACAAAACCACATTTCAAAGCCGCGGCCGGTGGCTCCGCGTCCAAGGTTAAATGTTCAGGAAACAACGAGGTTAAAGTGAGATAAAGTCTCCAATGTTTTTCCCCCCCGTTTTAACCTTGTTTGCGATGCCCCTCAGTGACGGAACGAGGCTTGCACGTGTCTTCCAACTCAACGCCTCTCACAGATTCTAATATGGACGTATCGATTGCTCTGCTTTACAAATATGAGCTGGGAATTGCGGTGCCTCTTTCCTTGTTCTGATCCAGAAAGTGTAATATGACGACCGCAAATTGCACTTCTTACCAGACATGCTGCGCTGGATCAATCGTTCTTTAAGGATCAAGTGTTTGCCAAATATGAAATAGTCTCATAGTTGACATTAACTTTTCTTCTCTCCTGTTTCAGTTTTTCACATCTTTAATTTGCTTTAAATATTAAACAGTTGGACTGTGAGATTTCAACATGGTTATTTGAAAAGAATACTTTATTAATGCCTTATAAGCACATCGTTCTTTGATCATCTTTAAAGAAAACGCCTCACACGCCGTGAGCTGATATGCACCCAGCAACAACACAACCGTCTTCATTATTCGTCTTTATTTTGTTCTCTAAATGATGAATGGAAACGTCTCCCTGACAACCTCTCTCATCTGCTTGTGTGCCTTTTGACTGAATAACTCATCTAATGTTTCCTTTCCTTTTCATGTTTTGTTTTTCACTTAACCAAACAGCATTAATCACTAAATAATCATTTAAATGGTTCGTTCAAAGGGCCAGCAGCCGCTCTGGTGGTTAGCACAAAAGCCACCACTAAAAGAAAAAGCATCACAGACCCATTTATTCCCCCCAGATGAGGTTTCAGTAAAGAGCTCTTGTCAAATGTGTTTCTCGGCAAAAGGTTTTTGGTGAATACTACACTGTAATGTGTCCCCTCCTTATGTGTTACACTCACTCCTGCATGTGTCAGATTACCGAGCCGCTGTTATAACTCCGTCCGCATACGGTGTTTTATTAGCATCACTGCAGCTGCAGCCCTTCTCTTGCCCCGCACACAGGTAGATAAACATGCACACGCACACAAACATATTAGAGAGACTCAACCTGCAAATGAATAGCCAGTAAGCTTAATTTAGGCAGATGTATATGTTTTCATGCATATTTCTGGCCTGCAGGTAGGAGAGCCTGGTACCAGCAGCAGTCTGTCTCTATGGGACAACCTCTACAAGGTCAGAGCATCCATCTTTCCCACCTTCACGCCCTTTTTATCCTTTTCCATTTCCGTTCTCTGACCCCGAACCACCAAAAAAATTGTCTCACGTGTAATGAAAACGTAAAGGTGAGATGATTATTTGATATATTTTCTGATTGATCTGTATCAGTTGATACGTGTCAGATGCTTTATGTTGACTTGTAAAGATGCCACATTTTTTATAATTGGATACATTTGTTACTGACGTTGTCAGGCAACGTCAGTAACAAATGCATGAGGCGGGGAATGAAGGTCCTCAGGTAGTTTGGCTGAGATGGGATATGCCACCGGTACGTGTACAGTACATGCTGTGTCCGTGTGCGTCTGTCAGTGAAAATGGAAGCTGTGGAGATCACAGATCGGTTGTGATGTGTCAGCCTAAAGCATCCTCGCACTCTACGGTGCACAGTAACCTCCACTGCACATACAGTATATTTTATTTTAATATACCAATAAGCTAATGAATAAAGTACTCACAAAAAACTGTTCAGTTTAGGGCCTTTTTGAATGTTTGTTGGCCCTGTAGTCTAAAATTCATGAAGGACACATGATTGATGTTTTTTGAATGTGTTATTCCCAAAAATGAAATGGTAAAATATGATTTAATTACCAACATCCCTTTTACAGCCAGCGGGTGAGCAGTTTTTAGGTATTCTTTCAAACTGTCTTTTCCCTTTTTGAAGTTTTAATATTTTGATTAAATGTGTATCACGTATCACTTATCACAAGAATTATGGCGGGTTTACCAAGCACCAACAACAAAGGCCGTCGAACCAGATAATGGCCCTCTGCGCTTGTGTATCAACACAAATTAAGTTTGCCTCCTTCGTTAACCATGACAGACATTTTATTAAATTAACTGTAACACAATTGAATGCATGTTAAAGTGTTCTCTGCACTTTTTAATACCACGTGTGGGAAGTGTGATGACTGTTGCTCACAGCGGAGCCGATTCATCGCAGCTTTTCTCTCACATAAACAGACTTGCACAATGTCGGCATATGTACTGAAAAACTTAAGAATTTAAAAGAGGAAGTAAGATGGAAACACGGGTTGTGCAGCTTTGTAGCTCATATTGTGTTCTCTGCATTTAACACACACATATATTCTTTATTTTTCTCCCATCTTTGTCTGATTCAGGGAAATCCGGCCTCACAAGCTCCTCTCCTGCACATGTTGTTCACTCCCTGAATCCCCTGGGCGCTGAGCTGATTATAATATGCCCTGCTCGGGAAAGGAAAAACCTGATGCATATCGCGCACACACACTTCTTCTTTCATGTTTCATTCAAATCGCGTTCCCTTCCTTCTCTTAATCATACGCATGGCCACTCGCAATTTGTTGCCCCACGCGTCATCCATAGCGCCAGAAAATTTACTTGCAATAGCAGTTGGTTTGATCCTTTTACTCCCAAACCCAGCTGAAGATGACAGCTCCGGCCCGCAGTATATCCGGAGGTGACCTGTGTCTCCTTGTCGAAAACCTAAAGATAGTTAGTTATCTGAATAATGCAAAAAGTGTGTTGTTGTTGAGAGCACTAGTGGGTCATTTAATCATTTCTCTTGAGCTCTTTTTTCTAATTTTAAATAATATTGGCCCCCTTCTGTAGGTAAGAGCACGTTGAGTGTGAATACACCTATTTATGCTTTATGTGATGGTTATCGAAAATAAAAATAATACAGGACAGTTTAAAACTCCTCAATGTCTGACTAGTGGTATGAAAATGTGTGCAGGCGGGGGAGGATGGCGGGTGGCGAGCTAAAGGTCACAGGTCCACCGCTGTCTTGAGCTTGTGTGGGCGGCTGAACGCTGATTCACAGCAAATCATCTTTTCTTCCATCTGATGTGAAGCGGCGGCAGGACTAATCGAACGGCATCTTTCAACATTTTGTGCTGAACAAGCTTTAAAGTGGACACATTTCTTTGCAAGGATTAACTCATTTGGTCTTTCCTCTTTCTCGCAAAGGGAAGCGAGAGAACAGATTGTGAGAGTCTGCTGTTATCCATCATAAATATGTCTGACACCACAGGGGTCCAGTTAGCGAGTTCTTTCAGCATATTTTTGTTGTTTTTTTGTTGCGTCAGCATAATACAATGACAGACGCTCCTAAGGGTTCATTTCTCGCATCTCATAAATGTTGCAAAGGTGGTTTTTATTTTGAGTGATAGCAAACCTGGACTCCAGTCAGGTATTTTAAACGCAGTTTCCCATTTCAACACACTGCAGCTTCTGTGTCATTATGCGTGCACGAGTGGCTGCAGGTCTGTCGATTTTAATAGTGTCGCTGTTTGTGTGTTTTCCCTGGCTTGTTTGCCATGCACCACCCTGTATATCCATGCATAAGTCATGCACACAAGCAAACCCATTGCATTGCAAATACTAACACCTTTCAGGCAAACTCGCTCTGGCCAGCTGCTACGGTTTATTTGTATGTTTTGACACACTGACATTGCCTTAGGTCAAACATATGCTATGCTTTTGATCATGTGGAGCGGAGCACCAAAAAAAGGTGATTAAGCAAATGCATGTATGTAAACTCTTATACGTAGCGCTGTTTCTTGTAGCAGTTTGTATCCTCCTGCTGCTGATGTTTCCTGCAAATGAAACTAACTTCAATAACTGCATTTCACAATCTTTTATTCCTGTCTGCCTTTAATTATGAGTAGCATCACAAACTAAAACCCAGTAATGGATCAGACTAACTTTTCCAATCACATAATACCATTCAAATTCAATTCATCACCAGGCTGGAAGAAGAATTCAATCATACAACATTTTATTTCATATCAAACGCATCATTTCATTTTCCCATCATTCTCGAGAGGCATGGTTGCCATGGAGTTTTCATATGGATGGAACAGAGAAGTGTGAACGCCTACTGCCTCCAAGAAATCACTGCAGAAGTGGAGTCATAACCAAGCTGAAAATTTGAAATAAAACAGGATTCTGACACAAACAAACACCCACCTTTCAATCTACTTTCATACACATTCATATTACTGAGGTGTTTATCTCAAATCAAAAGTTAAGATCTAATTTCCGCACTTTTCTCAAGCAGTTTCTCACTTGTCCTTTTTTGTCTTTGTTGTGCATCTCTCAATGGGATCAAAACCTTTTCTATCTCCCCCTCATTTGTACATGATGCAGATATAAGCAACCTGTGTACCCGGTGAAGATTACCCTGAGGGCGTTGGGACATAACTGCCCAATTCTTCTCTGTCAAATCAAGCAGAATTCATAAACAAATACTGATGCGCGGAGAGGCCTTTACAACTAAATTCAAAATATAAAACAGTCAATAACGTTGTCCTAACTGCAGTTGTTTTTGCCGGATGTCACATTTGAATCATTAAATCAACTGATGAAGGACCTCTTTTGATGCTACTCTGACCTCTTATTCATTTATCAGTGGAGTCGCAGATTTTGTTCATAATCCTCTAAAAGCCGATGAGATGACAGTGCAGCTGTGCAAATGCATGTCAAAGCAGATGTGTCTGCATTAGACAAAGCTGCCAGATGTGTGATTAAAATTGATTATTTCGAGATTTGAGTCGTTTATGTGGACATAAACCCAAATGCATGAAAAATAATTTCAAAGCAAAACTGTGCATCCCCTTGAAAGCCCCTCCTGCAGTGACCTCAATGAGCTCTAGTGGGCAGAAAGGTTAATTACGCCAGACCACCAAACTCAATCACCTCAGCGTCTCATCCATCACTTCATGACCAGACCCAACTCAGTGCCATGGATAACGGCCATTATCGGATTCCGAGTTCATCAACAGGTAGTAAAAATCTCTGAATAACATTATGAATCCTCAGTGATGCCAGCAGGAGGTTGAAACAAGTAATGATGAGATAAAAATGTTTCCAAAATTGCTGATGCAAATAAGTGAGAAAGTGGCACGTATATGAAAAAGACTAAGCACACAAGTCTCATATTTTCCTCCACAACATCAGTAATGCTCAACACAGCATAATCATCAGCCAGTGGGGAAATGTGAGAGACTCCATAAAGTAATTTACACTCTAATGTCTGCTTTCCCCAAGAAAAGCAATGGGGTGCAATTTAAAGATAGTATACTCTCATCTTTCTTATTTTCTAAGATAATAACCAAGAGGCTTTATATTGAGTTCAATCAACTTATCTTTCATTTCTTTCAGTTGAATGAATGGCGAGCTCAGAATAGCAAGTCACATCAGGCCAAGTAGTTTTCTACATTCAAAACAGTCACTATAAACTCATTTAAAGTGTTTCAATCTCATAATCAATCAATATGCAATCCAAAGTTTTGGCAGGGCTACACAGGCAAGCCGTTAGCAGAAGATAGAGATATGCCGCTATTTGTAGTTTTAACCAGGTTTATTTAAACTATAAAACGTATAAGCATGCAGATCTCACCGGGACGTGACCACACAACAAATGAAGATTTATTCACAGGAATGATTAACAGTGAATTCTCATCCAGAAAGTAATATGCAATCTGGGTCTGGCATAACAGCTGTATGCTTTCATCATATTCATCTCACAAATTTAAAAGAAAGGAGAATAGTCACTGGCTCTCGGAATTATTTGAGGAAGATCGAATTTCAAGTTTATGATCGATTTTCAAGTTTACGTGTATGAAATGCGCGATGTACCAGTCAACATGGAGACACGGCGCATTTCCAACTGTTTGAAAGCTTGAGAAGCCTCATCCTTCAAACACCAAGTCTGAGACAAAGTGCTGCAAACTAAGAAAATACTGATTCTCCTTCTTCTCTCTTCCACCGTGTTATCTCTCTCCTCTCCTCGAGCGACCCTTTCCTCTCCCCTCCCTCCCTCTTCCCTCCTCCCGGCCTGTGTGCTCCGTTGCCTTTTATGACCTGTAATCCATGCTTATTAAACAAGGTGCCGGTGCCATTAAGAGTGGAAAATGAGCCCTAATGGCGACGCCGCTGGCAGCGCCCGCTGCCTCAATGCCATTTCGCACTTATGGGCAACGCTACATTAGCACCCTAACTCGAGTGGCCTTGCATCGCTGCCTTCTGAAAACATTTTCATAATTTAACTCTCCCTCCGCTAACCCTGTCTCCAGATTGGTTGGGAAGGCTGTGTGGTATTGTAGGACAGATATACGTTCTACCTGAAGCATAAGGCCTCGGGGGGGGCGGGGGACATGACGGAGGAAAAGCTGCTCTGTTAAGATCAAGGTGGTATTGGTGGTCCTCTGATGGAGGAAACTGAAGGTGCACAGAGAGTTGAAGGATCCGCATGATGGCAAATTGATTTATTTGGCTTTGGAGGACAAATCATCGAGGACAATGGAACAACTATGAGCACATGGATCATTATAGGAATCGTCCCGTGCCTCATGAGAACAACATCACTTCATCTCTTTGGCACTGAAGGATACGTCTCAGGGCCGTGCTCTTGGCTTATTGAAGTCTCAACTTAAAGCTCCAACAGGAGTTACATTTTTTTTTTTTTTCATGGCCAAATACCTCTTATGGTTATGTTAAGTAGCAAAGCCCTCTGCAGGGGGTTTGCGGTCCAGCCTGTTGGGTGCATAGAGACAACGTCTGCATTGGTTGAAGGTCAGGATGAGTCCAGCTTTGACTCATCCTGACCTTGGCAGGCTTGTAATTGCTCCTCAATTTCAACCTTAGATAATAAATGGTGTATTTTGGTCTATCCTCCGCCATTAGGGCACCTTGTGCTAATGGCAACTCTTAAACTACGCATTTTAAATACACAAGCTTAAATATACAACTATGATTCCCCACCAGTCGATGGGGCTGGTGTGTCGCAGTTCATCAATGTCTATTTAGCTCTCCCTTCATTGTGTTAGCTGATTATGATCCACCGACATCTGTTTGTGCATACATCATGTCATCTGCTACCCTTGGAGATGACGTCCTAGCGGAGCTCATGTCAGCTGTCAGTGTGTCAGGAGCATCGACTTGAAAGTAGTGGGGCTTCGTGTCCTTGATATGATCCGGCCCATAAATTGTTGAGACCTCTTAACAAAAGCAGCTTTGTCGAAAGCCCCGCTGAATCCCCAGATTATTTTATTATGCACTTGAACATTTGTGACACCCACAAAAAACATCACTCAATTTCAGGTTGAGAAGGTGAAAGTATGGAAAGTTCAAAAGAAAAGTAAATTGATTTGGGGGTTTGAGAGGTTTTTTCCTGATCGTAAATAAATTGAGTCAGAACTGTCCACAACCTTAAATTGTCATGTAACTCAAACGTTTGAGTTACATGAAGGAATTTACAGTATGTTATGAACTCAGTCCTTATCATCATATATTAAAAAAGCTTATTGTCAGACACATCAAATAGATTAATAATCAGAAATCAAGTTTCTATAGACTTTTAAAAAGAAATTACCTTCAGCCAACTTCAAATGTCTTGATTCATCCAAACAACATTTAAGACCCAAATATGTTCAGCTTGCAACAATACAAAACAGATTTAAATGTGTAAAACAACATTAAAAAAAAGTGTATATTTCTTAAGGTAAAGTTTTGAAATTCAATATTAGTTGTTTTTTTCCCTTTCAACAGGGATCCACTCGTACACAAAGTGAGGTTCTCCCAGCAGCATTCTTACATCGGTTGTGTCTGCATTTTACAGCAGTGAAATATGATCCACCTCACATGGATGTACGTGATCAAGGGAGGTTCTCCACGGAGAACCTATTAATCTCCCAGTAGCAACAGAGCCAAACGAGCAAACAAAGTTATATGTTGGGCCACAGCGAAAGGAGATAAACACCAGCGATCCAGCACAGTGAATTAATACTTCCCTGCTGCTTTTGCTTTATTCCACTGCCGCAAGGTGTAATGGAAGTTTGGCTGCAGTGTCTCTCCTGCTCTTTGAAGACTCCATTCTTCTCCCACTTCCAGACCCCTCTTATCCTTTCAAGAGACGACTTCTTGACTACACAGGATAAATACTTGCCGTGTGTTTTTTTGTTTTTTTATCACTTCCCCCGAGGCAGGTAGACAAACTTTGGTCACGATACAGTAACTGGGACTGAAAATCATCACGTTGCTTCAACAGAAGCCCCGAAGCAAACTGCTGACAGAGGCGTAAACTCGTTGGCAGCTTTTCAGGGGGTGAAAGCTTGTTTGTAATTGCCTCAGCTACAACGCAGTGCCCTCTTTGAAATATAGACTCCACTTGACTCCTGTTAGTAGAGTGGATCCGTGCGTTAGATGAGAAATTGGTTGGTATGGGGGTTGTGTACACTCAGTTCTGAAGAGCCCTGAAGGGGATGGTTGACAAAAATACGGGGCAAAGGATTGATATTAATAGTGAACTTTTTTGTGGCTATAGCTCAACATACCACTGCACAGAATAAACTGTTTTTCTATTCGATAGCTTGTAGGATTATAATTTGTATAATCAACATTTATTAAACTGCATCATGATTTACATCGGTTGCAGGTTGTTGTGAAGCAGGACGCTTGGGACTTGCATTAGTTTGGCGCTTCAGTAGTTGTTTCGTCAAATTGCGTTTCAATGTTTCTTATCCGAGTAGATTAGTTGACATCCTAATGAGACAAAGGATTTTAACTTAAACCTATTACATTAAAAAAATGCATGAAAAAATACATTTAAAAAATCATCCTAATTATGTTTCTTCAACATTAAAAACAATTCACATTGCTTCTGCAGAGTTTCAGGTGTAGCAAGGCCAGCGAGGTTTTCATTCACGCCCCACTGGACAAACCCGAATAGGATTACCTCCAGAGAAAATCGCACATTTTCCAACTCATAGCACTCGCTGTTAAACTGCTCTGCAACCCCTGTCTTTCAGGCCTCACATTGCAGACCACTCAGGGTTTTGGCTCTTAACATCCTGCTGATGGAGGGAAAGCGATCCCGGTCTGACCGCCGGCGGCTTGGCCACCGAGCCGAAGCTGACGACTCACATCTCCCTGTGAGCCTCCCGGGAGCAGTTTGATTCATGCTCTTCCTCATCATTTCGGGGGGGGCGAAGTCAACCCCCCCCTGCAGCCCAGTGTAGAGGGGAGGTTATCCGTGATGTTTGATGCGGCTGTAAATGACGACGACAAATTGATTCAAAAGTCTGACATGTCTGTGGAGGAAGCAGGTTTCAAAGGATGTAAAGCATTCGGGGTTTTTCTGGATAGTAGATTGTTATTTTGAGAAAAAACATTGTTCCCCTTAATCTTTGATCTTGGAGCATAGGCACCAAATAAATATGATATAAATATATATACTGATTTGGTGCCAAATGGATTTATCAAGGTTTTGAGGATTCTGAAAATGGTCCAGAGTATACTCTGAAACACAGGTATGGATTTTGCACATAGTGACAATGAACTGAATAATGTTCTTAATATAGTCTACAGATTAGCAATAAGCTGGGGTTTGTATAATTATAGTAAATCAGACCTACTATCTCCACTTCAGTGCAGCAAGAGAGGAAAAGAGAGAAACTAATTATAAAGCTACCTTGCGATTTATGGCAAGGTAGCTTTATAATTATTTACTCTATTAGCCATCAGTGGTTGACACAAAGTGCACTGGCTGGCAAAATTAGAATCCTTATCTGAATGTTCCAGAACCTCCCCTGTATTCCGAGAGAATGTGTAAATGCAGCGGGGGGGGGGCCCGAACCGGGAAGCAGCAGGTGCACAAGGACATTCTGAGGACAGGTTAGTGTGTGTGGCCCCCTGGATGGTTTTGCAGTGCAGTGAAACTGTGATTGAAACGGTCAAACCTAAATGCCTCTTTGCTTGATGTGAAAATAATGGTTGAAGTCAGTTTTAATTGCATCAATGTTTTACTTTTTTTTGCAACTTGATGATCAGCGGGTTGGTTCTAATTTCAAGGCAATGATCGTTAATTCAACATTTACGTTTAACCAATCAGAAATACTGTCATTCATTTCTACTACCACCAGATTAAAAATCAACCAAAAATATGTTACACTTCTAAACGCAGGAGTCTGTCTGTTTCACAGTTCAGCTCACGACAAGATGATGGAAAGAGAAACTTTTACGTAGTTGTGGAACATTTGATTTAATATTGTTGACTCTAGAGAAGCAAAAAGATTGCATCTTTCTTCCCATTTCATATAAATGCTTATCATCTTTGCCATTGGCTGGGATTCCTGTGAAGTGGGATCATACCACGTAAGCTCCTGCAGGTTTTCTGAATGCACTCCGGTGCTTAGAAACGCTACTACCTTCGTCCAGAGGGACCGCAAAAATGAAAGACGATAATTCATTTAGTCAAATTTCAATATTCAGTGATGAATAGGATATTTGCCATATTTGAGCTGTCCCGGGGTATTGTGATGCATAACGGAAAAAAACTACTCAGGGGCAGAGTTATATTTAACATTTTAATCTCAAAGCCGAAAGTCTGAAAGAGCATAAAACAATCCGCATATCTTCCCTTTGATGAGGAGGGCCTCCATTGACCCCCTTCTGGGACCTCATTGGGATTTTGACCTTTTGACATTGGTGGGGGGGGGTATCGATTCATTTTGTAGGTATTGCAGGAGCAAAAGGCATTAAACGCACACTTGATGTGGGGTAAACCGAGACTCGGACTGACACCCCGATGCACCATACACACGGTCTCCTCCTTTCGCTCTGCCAGCCTTGGGAAACTTCTAGTACCTCATCAAAGTCTAAAAGTGCAGCTGCGGTGCAGTAGTGCAATCTTCTGCAATTTCTGAATCATATTGCAACTTACACACACGTCTCTGCCGTGGCTGCCTTTACACTTGGAATCACCGAGCACATGAGGGTTTTGGAAGTTTCCACTTCAAGGGTCGAAATGTCTGACGCATGTTGTAATGAGAGGGATGATTCACATTTAGAAGTTTTAGGTTTTAAATGTGAAAATACTTTTTTACTGTAGGTTACAAATGGTCCAGGAGCTTTGAATGATATGAAGCTGCTATTAACGTAGCATGCGTCAGGGATTTCAGCGGCTTTTGTTATTGCATTTTCCGTCAGATATTTGTTGTCTCAACCAGAAACCAAAGAAAGCGTCATATTGTTTCAAGTGCACAGAAATACCAGAAGGTTTTTCCCTTAAGCGAGGAAGGAGTAGGAACCTTTACATTTGTCAATGTAGAAAGATATCCATACATACAACAGCAGGACACAGCAAAAACATATTTTAGCATATATTAGCTTTTACTAATGTCACTGATTGTTCTCATTCTTTGCCTATCTCAATTACTTCCCTCACCCCACACTGAAACAGAAATACATATATATAATAATGTTTTTAGTCAAGTATTCATATAGAAATACTGAACCGGTGTGTTTTTCCTATCAGGCATCAGACTAATATATATCATCATGTTACATGAATATGTTTTTTTAGAAAAGATGATTTAATAAAATATAGAAATTTGAATCTGAGTTTTTCATATTTAAGTGAAAATGTGAATCGCTCAAAAAAATTCAAACTCGAATGGTATCAGTGTTTGATTTCGTGAAAATCGTAAAGCTTCCCTTTTAGACGAAAGCATTGAGGAAAGTGAGACTAAGCATACGGCAATCGCTGCAGTGTCAAAATCACGAATACCCTAGAACAGCGGTTCCCAAACTCAAGAATAATTTGAAATCTGAAAATCTTTTACGGCCCACCCAAACCTTTAATCAAAACTCAATCAAAACATAAACTACAGATGATTAAATGACCTTAAGAATTTAACCGATAAAAAATGTATTAACCTACAATGTATGTTTTGTATACCATTTTCTCCAGAGCTCATATATATTTACTTTAATACTACAAGAGGGCGCCACGTTTGACATAGTTTTATATTCATTTCAAACTTTTCAAAATTGAAAATTAAAAACATTTTATTTATTTATTGTAAATGACCTCTCGCGGCACATCTGCAGTTCCTTCGCGGCCCACACTTTGGGAATCGCTGCTTTAGAAGGTGTACAATTGACATTTGTATTTTTGGTTCAATGGGAACATTTAACCAGTGGACTCAGGCATGTTTCCCATTCTCATCATTTAGGAGCTGTTCAAGAACAATTTGGCTCCAGGTAACCAAAGATCAAATCGTCCCCCTTATCGTCAAAGATTGCTTCAGTTGCCTCTATTGAAACATGTCTACTAACATCATGTACGTCATGTCTGACTAACATGACGTACTTTAAATGGTCGGGTTAAGATTAAATAATTAAACAGTTTAGTATGACTTCTTTAATACAGCCTTTCTCGATGTCTTCGCCAAACACACAGAAAAGAGAGGCCGTTCTTAACACAAGACCATCCAGAAGGCAACACTCACACGATCTGTCAGATAAGCATTAACTGAGAACATGGTAAGCTCTTCTCCATCTCAGTATCCCCCCTGAGCCGCAGTGCTGCATTCAGCCCGTGTTCCCGCTTTATGCCCCCAAACACCCTCCCTCATGCCTGCGTGACACAAAAACACACACCGTCTCTCTTCTACGCATAAGCAAACATGACAGCTACCTTCCCTTACATTTTTGTTATTGCTACTATATCATACCACACAACAACGGCAACACGCTCAAACAGTTTGAGGGGCACTGGTTACATGAGGACAAAATACGCCCTTCCCGACTTGTGCACACACTTTATGCAGGAGCAGTAAATCAACACCAAATGCTAAACTACAATATGGATATACATGGTTTCAGATACAGTAAATGAATAGACCAGAGCACAATATATCTTATTGTTATTATTAATATTGTTATGTTATTGTTAATACTCTTTTTATTGATAACATAATTGCAAAACAACAATAATAGTTTTAATTTAAATTAACCTAAAAAATAATAGAGCAATATTTAATTATATTTCATTACGTTCCTTGGTTCCTCTTTTATGTGTGTAGTATGTGAATGTTAAAGTAGTACGTGAATGTCACACTAACGATGGCGCATTCCGGTCCTCACAGGCTCGGAGAAGACGCCATCATTTCCCACAACCTTGAGACTCAAAGCACTCCAGATCTATTGGGTTAACCTACATTTCGTCCTCTGGGACCACAGAGACTCACCTGCGCCAGGCGCACACTCCTGCCGCAGCAGACATGAATCATTATCATGAATCCTTTACTTACAAAAGTCCTGGAGGGTCTTGCAGCAGAAACAGCAACTGTGCATTATACAACGACAACAGTTACACAAAGGCAAAGTAGAAGATGCAATGCAGTTTACATGGGTGCTTTTATATGAAGCTGGGTGATGTTTACATTGCTCCTCTCTGAACTGGCTTCCCATCGTCACTTCAAAGCATCATCTCTCTTCGGGATCCCTCAGAGGTGCAGTTCACTCGGAGTTCATCATTACTCTAAACCCCAGCGTCAAAGTTGCTTCCCCTCTCCCGCCTTAACGTATTTCTTAGATTATTTAGAAAGCAGAAACGGAACCACCAAAGGAAGCACTCAAACGCCTTTGATATCAGCGTTGCGCCCCACACGGCGCTCGGCCCAATTATCCCGAGGTTGCGCAATTCTTTTCCCCAACACTCGGGTGCCCCGCTGTACATCAACACCTTTCGCTCCCCTGAGAATCCGTCAGCTTGAATTGTCACACGGTTCCCAGGCGGCACAAGAACAAGTGGCTTTCCTCGTTAAGCGCGCACGCTGTTTTACAATTGGAACAAGTGGGACGCCCATCGCGCCTGAAGACGAACGGCCCCATCGGAGCCTTATTAAAAACTCTGCGGTTGTGAGGAGTAATCCAAAATAATGTTCAGTTTGAAATTTGGAACATCTGTTTCTCGATGTTATGCACCCACTTCAATTAGACTACCAATTCTCTGCATTTTTGTTTGACATGAGACACGTTATTAATGATTGCTTATGGCCACAAAAGAAGGTAGAAAGAAAAGAAAACGTTTTTCATACGCATAAAACATTTAAAGGATAAGATTTCCCATTGGCTTTCACTCAATCAAATATCTGACATTCAATACTTCCCCTTCATACGTCCCTCGAGCCCACACATCCACACAATAGCTTCATCTCACACAACACAGTCTCATTATTTATACAGCACCTGTCTGCGAAGGAATATTAGAGATTGCAGTAAATAAGCCGCGCAATATGTGTCTAGGGAGGCGGGCAGCACATGAGCATTTACTTTAAAAATACTCGGCGGAGGACAGCTGCCAAGAAGTAAACTGAATCCGTAATGGCCTCCATAACAGAAAACCCTTCCCTGATGCCTTTCATTTGCACTGTGGAGGACGGATCCTCCTCGCGGTCCTTCTCTGTCTCCCCTCTCAACCAGCACAGATACCTCTTCAAATTGCCCTTTAGCATCGAGGGCCCCGTTGCACACTTCACATTATTCAATGCAGTTTTTGTGGAGTTAACCTCCAATATTTATGTGATCATTTTAAAAAGAAAAGCATCAATGTGAAACACCTGGTCATATGATCCATGCAGGTAGGGGGGGGCTTTATTTCACCTTCACTACTGGACACATGCCATCGAAAGACAGAACAGACAACTAGTAACGTCTCTATTTGACTAAACTACTGAAACTGTGAGAACACTGTTATCTTCATGTGTAGCCATCTTTGCATTTACTATGACATTGAGGCTGAAAGGTCACTGTTTGTTCTACATAATATCTACAATACCACACATTATTATCGGTTCAGTTTTCCAATTCTGTTTTGCCAAAATATTGACTGTATTGTTCTTGTATGAAGACCAGCAGAGAAGGCATTGGCTGTTATTTATGAACATTTGCCGAGGACGGGCTAATCTGTTTTCCCTCGTCGAGGTGCCGTCGAAGTCTCACTGGGGTTTTGTGCAGAGAGGAGCTCTTCATTGTGCCGTCTCTTGGAAGGCTTTGATTTCAATTGTTCCTCATTAGCGCTTCCATTCGGCAGAGAAGTGTGTTGGCCATGAAATATTCAACAGTTCCAACGCGAGTCGGAACTCACTCGTCTGAATCAACGGCGAGGAGTTTTTCTTAAGATCCAAACAAGTTTTGCAGCAGAATTTAACGTTTACTTTGATGCATTTAAAGTCTGTGTGTCTTTGTTGTTGTTTTTCGGGGCTGCAGGGAGGGTGTGTGGGGGGGCTCTTTGAGGGTGCTAATCAGCCCGAGCGAAGGCAAACTTTAATTTGTAATAGCTTCAAAAGAATAAGAAAGCCTGTTGTGCTGCGATCTGATTGAGTCGAAGCTCTACATTGGAATGACAAACGTCTTGTATCTGATCAGAGATGTTTTCTGAAGCAGAAGCTGTAATGTCTAATTAAAAGAAAAGGAAATGTATACGAACCAGAGATGTAAGACAACATGTCCTTCTCTTATAGCAACAGCCCCTGCCTCCTTCAAATATCTAACATGTGATACAGCCCCTGAATAATATGTGTACGACACATTCTTTAATTATTCATTTTATCATTCGAATAGGGCAAAATGTGACTCTGTGTAAGTAGAATAGTCTTCTATTGGCTTATGTTTTATTAACTGCCAAAGCTTTGTTCTGACTATGAATGGTCATTGTTGTGTGACATGAAAAGAGCCACCGCTAATCCCCAAATGAAGTGGCTAACATTGGTATTCAGCTTCTTAAGCTCATGTTCTCTTCAAATCAGCCTTTCGATTCCCTCTTATTCCAGAAAGTCATTTTAATATTAATGAAATAAGCTGTGGCAAACAGCTGGAGATGGTATATGCGTTATGTATCGGAGGGGGGGGGTGCGTACATGCAAATGGTGTTTTAGAATGAATCAGATTATTTCAAGTTATCCAATTGCAGGTGGTTAAAGTAATTAAAGGTGCAATATGCATTTGCACTCATGATAAGAAACAAGGCTGGAGTGTTGGAGCGCATTCAAGCGTACACTCACGGCAATTAATAGCAGAATATGAACCGGATTGTTTAAATATAAATCCACGTGTAGCGGGAAGAGAACGATAACTGATGATGCCGTATATACACACACATCTCACATAGTCGATGCTGCATATTCCTGCAACATCCTTGGCCAGAGGCCACCGGGTTAATATTCTATCTGAGAAATTCTTTCATTTTGCATAAACGCTCACCTGGTCTCAAGGACGAATGACTCGATTTTAGTAGTCAACGGTCAAACTTTTACTTTTGGAATTCGTTTTGACAAATATTTTAACATTACTATAACATAGTTATTTTTTGCAGTCTTCAATAGGTATTTGCGATTCAAAGCAGTTTAACATATTATTCAGCCATTGAGAAGCCAATTACAATGAGGTCCAGTTAACAGCACCATGTTACTTAATTATGTGCGGCTCATTTTTCATGTCTCTAACTTTGAATACATTTATTATTATTAATCTATTATCACACAATGTAGCCTCTTATTCGATGCTCGGATTATTTTTATTACTCTGGAGTTTGCGTACCAAATGCTCCAATATGGAGTGTATGAACGCACCAGAGTCTAACATGTACCCGTCCACAGTCGAGTGCGTCTCCTTTAGGCGTTGTAAATAAAATAAGCACACGAAGAGACACTTTTCCAGCCCGATTCCACCAGCAGCAAAAGAGAGAGTGCACCGACCCGGTCACGTCAACGATCACATTAAATGAAGCCAGAACACAAAACCCAACCGGTCGGTCCTCGCCACCTCCCGGCAATTAGAACGACAGGCCCGAGGGAGCGCATGACAGACATGAGGCTCTGCTGCTAATAGGGTTCATGGCATTTAAAGAACAAATCACTCCGCGAGTCTCATCTCGACATCTGTCCTCCCTCACTCGCTCGCTCCTACACAAAGCCAGAGATGCTTTGACAAGAATCTGTTACTTGATGCTTGAAAGATCTTATTTTGTAGAAATTACCAAAAAAACAGCAGCCCAGCAGGAAGTAATCAGAACAGCACTTTTCAAAATAAGAGACAGACTTACGGGAATTTACTTTATTTTTGTCATTATACTCCAACATGGCATCCAAATGTGATCTCTGTCAACAAAAATACTGAAAAGTGTAGCTGTCTGCAGCACAACACTAAAAAAAAAACAGGTCGAAGCAAAACAAGCACCTCCCTGAGGCATGAATAATTTACAGGGCACAAATCATTGCAGAATCTGTCAGCTCCAACGGGTCCCAAGCACAGCTGGACTCAAACTTCCGTGGGTGTCAGGGTCTTTAATCCTGAATAGCCGCCCCCCAAAATCATTTACTATGACTAGAATTACCAAAACACAGACACTTTAACATTTTATGAAGACGTGCACGGCCCCCAGGAGAAGCGTCGTGATTTCTTTTTGCCGTCCTCAAACATTTTACTTGGATGGATCGCTTGGTAATTTCGTGCAGACATTTAGGGTTTCCATAGTATGAAGCCTTAGAACGCCGACTGGTCTTCTAGCATTGATATTCATGTTCCTCTCAACAAACATGCTCAGCCCGGATGCAGATCGTGACCACGTTATCATGCTGTCAGTGCCCTTTAGCTCAAAGCATCGCTGCGTTTCAGTAGAACCTCACAGATCAGTTAGCATCTCTGTAATCCCTTAGTCTCGTTATTTTCTCTGACACATTGGGTTCATCGTCTTTCAGGAGCATAATACACATCTCTTGCTTAAAAGTGTTTGTGTCCTGATGACTTTGGACACATTTGTTGGTAAGTTTAATTGTCACATCAATAATCATAATCGTTTCAGTGTTGAACAGAATATAGCAGCTTTGTTGTTTGTTGCACATGTCAGCAACGCAGCCAACAGAATGCAACGCTGGGGAGAGGCAGTGGGTTATTTATATATGTCTCTAGGTGATTTGCTCTTGAGTTGATCAGGTGGAAGCTGACTTCTTGTGACAGCCCCTTAATATGGCAGCACTCAGACATCAGGCAATGGACTGACCACGTGCAAACAGGACCACGCTGCCAGCAAGGACTCCCTATTTCACTCCGTCATTTCTCCCAAGCTCTCGTTTAGTCTCCTGTTGTCGCTGTTCTACTCCACGGTTATTTTTATTTTAGTTATTTATACACAGGAGGTATCGTAAAATGACTATTGTACCACAAGCAAGAAACAAAAAAGGAAAATATTACCAGCAATGCACGTGGTATATTTCCTCTTTCTTTACCTCTCATATTATTCAACTCTCTCTCTTATTACATGTTATTTCATGTAAAGAAATAACATTAAATGAACAAGCCTCCCCACAGAGACATTGACACGTTGGGTGCAGAGAGACATCCATGAACATGGAACCTGGCCACCGTCAGAAAAAAACTTTTGTTGTGCCTTTCGCATTCGCATTCACGATGCAGACGCAACATTTGCGCCGCTGCTCAGATCTGTCGTCAACTTTCATTTGGCTCTCGCAGTTTTCTGTGCTCAGTGATGCCTTGTGGGACGATTTTATCAGGCAGGTCGGACAAAAGCAATGCAAAATGCAGGCATTCAAAATAAAACCTGTAACATCCTTTAGATAATACCTTGTCCTGCCCTAATATTACCTTATTCCATCTTTTCGTATCTGATCCTCTTAGATGCTCTTTGTACTTCAGTGCGTTGCAGGCCAATGGGCGGCTCGCCCATTTAGCTTCTGTGGCAGGAGCCCACAGCACCATCAGAAAGAGAGGGCTCAATTGATGGGATAGTTGGGTTAGTTGGCTGAGCTCAAATTCAATTTCAAATTCCAGGAGGACCCTCAACGTCTAAGCCAACATTTCACTGGAGATGAGCAGCGAACAAGTTTTCATCAAAGTCATCTGCAAAACGTATTGTATTATTTAATCTGTATGTTACATGCGAGGGTAATTGTTGTCTTTCAGTACCTTCAAAACATTTACAGATGTTCGCGACATTGCCTCCGGCTTTCCTTTCAGAAGGAACTCAAATCAGTGTTGAAGCCTCTCAGAATGTTGACAGCGCTCCAAGAAACACATTAACATGCAGTTGTGTAAAATTCAAATAAAGTGCTGTGAATGTTTTCCATGTGTCCGTCGTAACGTTTGACGAGAAATGAATTGGCCCGGTTGGGTGGAAGTGAAGTACTCAGTGAAAATGGAAGTAGATGTGAATTGTTTGTGAAAGAGGAGGGACAGAGAAGGGAAGGAGCAGAGAGCACGCTGTCAGCATGGAGGACTACTCCACCTTTTCATCTCCCCATGTTTAGGCTGAAGGTGGTGGATCCTCAGGCAGTGCTGGTCACCAAGACATAACTTCCACTGGGAACCATTTCATCTGCCTTTGTTTGCCATCGTTGGAAACCACTTCTAAACAAATTAAAAGTAGGGAGCAAAACAGAAATGCTAACCTGTGTTGGTAAAGGTTTTGTTCATTACTGGCATAGATAAATATTGCTGTAACACCAAGAACGTAGTTATCCTAAAGTAGTTTATTGTGTGCAAATCAATACTTGGCAAACCGACAACGCATTAAGGGGTGGGAAATTGCACAATGATTAGCTAAAACCTTTCCGCAGATTCAGATACTTCTCTGTTAGAAGTGCCATTACTGTCTGCATTTCATACAACTCAAGAAAAAGTATTTTCCGCAAAAATAAGAGTGTGGCGGCTTGACCCACACTCGGTTCTCTGTCACTTACACAATGAAACAGTAACATTAACGCCTTGAAGGGTATATCGCAATTCATTTAATCTAGTGGCCATTATACTTGCAAACAATGTGCTTGTTTATCATAACAGCCAAGGATGCCCTGGACAGACAAGCTTGTTTATGTCTCCTTGTCTTTGGCGGAGTGTCCTCACTTGATAAATATCCCATTAACTCCTCTGTTCCACTTAGCAGTCGGGCCATGTGGGACTCCACTGTGACCACACACACAGACACACACACACACACACACACACAGTTTTACATGCTCATGTTCATCTAAATGGTCTTGTCAAGTCTTGCACACACAGGGCAGTGACACAAAAAAGCCTCGTTACCGATCTCTCTCCATTTCTTACCCCCACAAACACACAAACGCACACTTGTTGATAAACTGTATATTTTTGGTGTCCTCGTGGGACTGCTGTGTCACCTAGTTTGCAGGATTATGTATCACCTCCATCGACGCAAGTCTCCTTGCAAGTTTGCAAAGTCCTCTTTACTCCCGCCCCCTCACACTGACACCGCTTTGCTTGCTAAATTAGTATAGAGAACATTGTAAAAAGCCCTCTGTGAGCTGTCAACACAATGCTTCAGCAGCCATTCATCCTCCATGCCACGCAGGATTTAGGAAAAAGAGGAGGACGTAATTCACGAGAGCAAATCAAATTCGGCAGCCGCAGGTCTCTCAATTTGTATTTATTGCGTCCTTCTCGGCTTCATTGGGCTTTCCAGATCCCTCCAACGAAGGAGAGAAGATAAAAAACATTATTCCTTCAAGAGAATGTTTGTCGAATGTTGAATGTTTTAAAATGTTGATGCTTCAGATATAAAAATGATGATAATGGAAAGAGCAACACATGTCACAGCTGGTTAATTCTATGGTAACTTGTGAAAAAAGGTGAAAAAAATGTCAACCCTCAGCCAGACACACATGCTCAGTTTAGAAAAGGCATTTTTATACCCATGCATGTACCTAATATGGCCACTCCACAAACCATTTGGTGTGTGTGGCCTGCGGCGCTGCCTGCTGTTTCATGAAATGTAAATCTTCTGTACCATTCAATCAGTAGTCATTTTACTTTCTCCTTCCGGAGGCATTTCTTGGTGTGATATTACGGCGCGTAATCAGTTAAAACGAAGTCGCATTGATAGAATTTAATACAAACTGCAGAGGAGTTTGGCTGCTTATGCAACGGTAAAATCTCTGCTGAGATCACGTGACCACGACTTCTCACTTCAGGGCTCCTCGTGAACGGAGAACAGAAAGTATAGAAAACAGCACTCCGACGCTGATATAAGGGATGAAACATTTCGTATTCTGGAGATGCACCGTCGTAGGAGAGAGAGGTGTCGTGGACTGCATAGATGCACAGTTCACACACACACACACAGTTCACACACACACACACACACATGCACACACTGTGCCGGAGAAAATGAAAATGAAAAATGCACGGACGGTCCTTCAGATCTTCGACTATGCTGGCGCCTGCACTGCCGATGTGACTGTGGAGAAAAAGCGCACACAAGCCTTGTCCTCGTGTGAGGACGGACGTCGCGGTGAGAACAAGTGGTACGGCACGTGTTTTCCATCGGGCTGCCATCTGTAAGGTCATCCCACCGGTAGTCTGTCGTCTTGGGCGGATCACGAGACTCTCAGTTCACCCCGAATAAAAGAGATTTTAAATATTGGGCTGTGGGACGTGTAGTCTTTTTAGCCTGCTCTGATAAACACATGAAATATGTTTTTAATTAAGTTATTACAGTAAAGCAAAGCCATATTCATTATCGGTTGTTTGCCGACTTCATTAACATGATCTCATTGGTGGTGTAGTTTTTCCTCTGCCCCGGACATCTCGTAGAGTTTCCTTGTCAGCAGGCGAACAGGTTTGCATAAAATACCGTCAGCCTCAGACACATAAAGTATTCCCTCCACAGAAAACAAACATGAACCAGGCAATGCTACTCCCACTCTGCACCCGGCGCAAACTAGTCACATGTCTCTAATTCAGTGGAGTCTTGGGAGCATTAGAAATAAATTGGAGTCATTTTTCAACTTGCACAGGCTTTGTGTCAGAGAGAGTCGATAGTCGGCTAAATACACGGTGTTAGAAGTCCGGCTCTGGTGCTGTAGGTTTGGCTGCAGGCCATTATCGGAGCCCTCATGCGACACAGATCTATCGGCATCTGTACCTTAGGTGGAGATTAGTTCTGAGAGCGAAGGAGCCTGCGAACGCTGGGGAGAAAGAGGTAACAAGACCTCTCCGCTGTGTCTGCGAGGAGGGAAGGAGTAATTGTGCTGAGAGGTTGTCGCTAGGGCCCTTCACCTCAGCATCTACCCGGACTGGAACAAACAATTGTCAAAGGCTAGTTATAGTTATACATAACTGAAAATCAGTCAACTAGTTGAATTCACTTTAACCCAAAGTATAACCCCAAATTAAAAGTAAACCACTAAAGTAGTCTTGTAAAACTGGAAACGAAAGGCAAATAGAACTATTTTCCAAGTCTAGGCTTGATGAAGTCTTCAAATAGTTGACGATTTCAACAAAATGTAATGAAAAAACTTTACTATTGTGAAGTAACTTTATTACAATACAGTTCTCCAGTGATCTGAATGTAACAAACACGTCATTTACTAAAAAAGAGGACCTGAGTGACAAGAATTGAATACAAAAATGCCTTAATCTGATACCGAAATAAACTAAACTGAATAACCCAAATAAACCTAATGAAAAGTAATATTCTGGGGGCATTAGATTGCATCGGTATATTAGAAAAACAGCATTTTTCTACATTTCAGTAGTTATAAAGAAAATCTCATATCGCAAGGTCAGGTCCGGTATTCAGGTCTCTTCTGAGCCAACTACACTGCAAGTTTTAACAGAAATAAAATAAACTTCAATAGATATACCTACAACTTTAACATTTTTGCCTTTTAAAAACATTTTAAAGTTGTATAGACACTATGAACACAGTGTTAGGGCGACTACATAGCTTTGTTTCCAGCTGTCTTCCAGATGTTGTTGGTATATTGGAATGCAGCTGGTCTTTCTCTTTTTTGTGGCAGGTTCAGTGATTCGAGGTCGCCACTGGTCGACGACCTCGAATCCGAATCTGAGTCCGATTTCGGAGAGAGATTTAGCATGAAACCAGGATCAATGGAGGACATTCAAGGTCACTGCATGTTACTTCATCTTTGTCTAATAAGGATTTGTTTAACCGCCAAATAAATAAATGTAATTAAACTCCACGGACAGACTCTGCTGGTAATGTTAGCAAGACTGGGGATCATTTTCTCTCGAGTCATTAATAAGCGAGCTTATGACCAATCATGTGTCAACTACACTTTAGTGGGTATCGCCTTATTGGATCAATAATCACATATAATTGCAGGCTGTGTTGGCGCGCTTTCTTCCATGAATAACAGTACATGCTAAAAAGTCTCACACGATGTGACAGAAAAAGACAAAACTCTTCAAAGCGCCGTTCCAAATAGATGCACGGCGGAGGACGTCTCTCGATTGTCACGAGGATGACATGCACAGCTGCAGCTTAAGGTGTCCGCTTGTACAAATCCTACAGTGAATCTTTTTACAGTGCTGGTAGATGAAATAGAAATGATCATAGCATAACACACCCACGGAAAAATCAAAACGCCACAGTGGGATAAAAGCGAAGAGAGAGGTTTGAGATTTGTGGGTTATATCGTTGTGCGCGGCCCCAGAGAGGAGTGGAGGAGAGTGGGAGGACTGATTGTCTTTGTAGAGGCTCATAAAGTGCAGGGTAATTAGTGCTAATCATGCCGTGCTGTCACCTAGGCAGCTGTGATTATCTGACTTCTATTGTTGCCGCCGCTATCGTCCTCCTCGCGCCATAAGTGCTCCTCGTCCCTTTGTTCACGAGTGTGACAGGACAGCTCGTCTCTTCACCCGTCTCTCCGTCTTTGTTGCTTTCCGACCAACAACGTGTCAACAAAGTCGCTGTGTACGGTCAATCCTTTGCGTAAACCACCACTCAAGGTGTTGACGTCTGTTCCCTAGTGACCAACTGTCACAATCTACCTGTGCGAATTAGCACAGATGAACAGACCCCCCCCCCAACAAATAACAACATTAAAAACAATACAGAAGAGGCCCTTCATCCATTTATCCTCACTGCATTCTGACAGCGACGCTGCAGTCAGGGCTTTGTGCCGCAGAACTGTCCAAGGTGCTGGATTATACTCCCTCTGACTAATGCAGCCTGTGCGCCGGGATGAATACGCAATAACAGCTTCATAAATGACACGACTAACAACAACATAAGCTGGTGTTTAGAGAATATGTTGATTTAGATCACTCTCAACAATCAGTCAGATCCAGCAGGGGATGCACGGTTTGCAGCTGTCAAGGGTGTGAAAGTATGAAGCGTTCAGTTTTAACATCTCATTTTCATGTGTTTCATTATTTGTACGGATTCATAAATGGTATCTGCCTGTTACGTGTGCAGCCCATACATTAGGAAGATTCCTCGCGGTTGCGTGTGATCTTTCGTTAATCTTGTCTTGCATGTGCGCGGCTGTGTGGGTGTGTTGGTGTTATGTTCCTCTTAGCATCTTTTACAAAAGGCTTGTTAATTTCAACCTTCTATTATAGTTATCATCCTTTATGTGAAATGAAAACTTCAGGGTCAGGCTCATTATTAGGCCACTCTGATGAGCGCTGCTGTGTTGGACGATGCTGTCCAGGGACGGAAGTAATACATGAATGAGAGGTGAAGTAATCTTTGTGCTTTGCTCTGTATTTACAGCAGGAGCCCCACATCCCTGCTACCACCTAAACTTTCTTAGACCTGCTTTCATGAACTCACAGTCAGGTTTAACCCACGTGCACTTTAATTCGAGGTTACAGGCATTGAGTTAAAGGGGACGTGTTCCCTGCATGTCTTAAAGTGTTGTGCACCGGCGTGATTGATAAGCTCACCCTCACGCTCCCTCTGGCAAACACACCTGAGCCCCAGACATGTGAAACCGGCGGCTCCTTTTGTTCCTCTCCTCCAGGTAGTGAGCCACAATCTGGAGACAATAGGTTTAGTGGGATTATAAAGGGCGTCAGAGGAGTTTCCATGGATCACAAAGCTCACAACCAATCCACGGACAGCTCTCTGCTTCCTGTAACAACGCGCCGATCGTTCACCTCGTCTGGTCGGAGTAAGCAGCCGGGGGAGCTGGGGACCTACGCGCAGGGTCAGGAAGACGGTCCGGGTCAATGTTCTGGAGCCCTGAACAGAAAACCCAATTATCTCAGCATTTCAGTCCAACCTAATTAGGCTTGACTGATGTGCTGCGGATTCATTGTGTCTCTAATTAAGTGCCTATCAGCGCCAGAGAAGTAATGTCTTTATGGTACATCAAAACCAAGCTGCACTCTGCTGACATGATTGAAAAACTATCCTTTGGCAATCTTCCGGAGTGGGGAGGGGGGGTCGCGTGGAGGTTGTTGTGTCTTTCATCTTGTGGGCTGCCAGGGACAGAATGTGTCGTGGATTTGAGATGGAGGTCTTTCTCAACCACCAGGAGAAACTAAAGACAGAGTATGACATCTTGAAGGAGTAGAATTGATGTTTTCTATATCAGTAAAGGATATGGGCTTCTAATCTAAAACACCAAATGTATTAATGTTGGAAAATGTGCAGGTGCAAGGACTGCATTTAGATTATCACATGATATCTGCACATACAACATGAATACAGATCTAATTATTGGTCCTTCAGAATAGACTGACTACAGATGAACTACTTTTAATAATTTTGCATATTTTTCAGCTTTATTTTGAAGAAGTACTCTTAAAATGGGATACTTCACACAAAAATAGTTCTAGAGTTGATTCAAGGACAAACACAGAGTACGTGGACTTGCAATGCCGTCTTGACCTGGAGGAAAGTTTCCCAACCTTCGGGTATTCTCTTTGAAACATTGCCTTGGTGATGCCAATTCATAAACAGTGCATTCATGCATCAACGGGAACGGCTCGGCAAAGCTGCAAAGAATGTTCTGCACACAGACACCAGGAAACACGTCCCAACCACTCTAACAAAGTGGCACAGATAGTCTGGCTTTTGACCTTAATCGACATCATGAATGTATGTCCCACTTCACAGAAAACCAAAATAGAGCACTGTGATTTTTTTTTAAGGCAACAACATTTATGAAGAATACATGTGATAACCAGCCACATTGCAGTAGAGTCTAGAGATTATAAAACAAAAACAGATAACGTAGCAGTTTGTCTCTTTTATTTTCTTACTTTCATTATTATTATTTCTTACAGCCGGACTTTGCATTCACACATTTTCAGTTTCCAAGAGTTGAAATAAATTAACACATGAAGACATTTTTCAAAGCCAAAAGGTTATAAATATAATAAAAGATTATATTTCTTATACATATTAATCCACAACGTTTTTCCTATCATAAATAATTCATTGTGTTAATGCAAAGAGGTTAAATAGACCTTTATATTTCTTTCAGTCTTTGGAGAAAAGGGGCATAATTTTGCTCATGTATATTTAGTACGATTGAATGAATAGCATTACTTTAATTAATTTTTAATTTGACTCACTGAAATGAAACATCCGTAGCGTAGAATATTCAGTAACCCAATATATACGCATTATGGGATAAGTTTGTATGTTTATTGATTAGAATTTTGATATTTAATGACTTAAGGAAGTGCCTTCGAGTTTTCATTCATAGTAAAATGATTAGTTTTCCATTTAGATTTAATCAGAACATGGGATTAGAAATGCATTCGGGTACATCGTTTTGTTAAAAACAAGCTGCTACGTTTGAAAGGAACGAGAGGAGCCGATGTGATCGGCCATCGCGGAAGTTATTCGACACCAGAACCATGTTCCCCCCCAAAGTTCATTCTCCTGCATGTTTGCAGGCTCCCGGCCGCTCCCCAGTCGATGGGCCCTCAGCGGTGTGTTCTGTTGTGCAGACCAATTTGGAGTCACCCAACGTGCCGGGGCAAAATCAATATCAGTATGACTCTGGGGACAGTGACCAGTGTTCCAAACAGCTTTCTAACGATAGGACCTTTTCACAGTATCAATGGCAGATAATTGGCACAAAGTTATGACAAAATAACTGTGTTTTTTTTAAGGACGACTATTTTTCAATCTCGGCATCATTGATTCACTTTAAATTTATGAAATATGTAGCAGCACAAATCATTAATTGCTTTGAATGTCTGTCAGAGGAACTTCATGGCGGTGTTTACATGTTTACAATCATTTATATTTATGGATAACGGGGAAGAAATAGACCCAGGTAAGAATTTGATCAGAGTAAAATATTTTATGCATAGTGTGTCACAATGACTGACGGAGTCTGTCGCACTTGAAGTCGATCCATCACTCAAGAGCCCCACTTTGAATTCAGCAAGAAGAGTCACTGTGCCTTTAATTTGTAAATCCTTCTTGCAGGGCACTTAGCTCTGTACATCTGAATGTACGTGTGTGTGTGTGTGTGTGTGTGTGTGTTTGTGTGCAGCTGGTGGGATTTTATTTTATCGTCCAGTGAAGCAGAAATACGGGAGGCAGTTGGAGAGCTTTGCTGCTGGGAGACATTTAGAGGAGCTGTGCAGGTTTCTCTTGGGGGGAAATGGGCACTCGTAGGCAGGTGATTGCCTGAATAGCCCTAAACCGTACTTTTAGTTTGTCCCAGTCAAAAGATGAGTCCTTCCTCTGTGAAAGCAATTGGTGAAAAGATGGAGAAAAATAAGAAAACTCTGGGGGGGATGGGAGGAGAGGGGGGGGCTTACAAGGCAGCAAAACACCTTGAGACGGACCCAAGCAAACATGTTCCTCTTATTCAGCTGTCGTTGAACATCTGACATCACTCATGTTGGCTGCGACAGTAATACGCGAGTGGGAACAGAGGGAGAGAAGAGGACAGACTGTACGTTTATATGTGAAGGAGCGGTCAGACCTTCACCGCTGAACAGTCCCGAGACGGCGAGAGCAGCTCTGCTGTTTTTCATCTTTTTGACAGAGAGGCCCGACACTTGTTTTTTTGAGGCAGGGCTGTCATTATCAATATTCACTGTACGCCGCGGAACAGCGTCGGAGTGATTGAGTGAGTTGTCGCGGGGATTCGCATTCTTCATCGGCCATTTATTTGAATCACTCCAAACTGCAATCAACATTTGAATGAAAACCGTTTCAAATATTGTAACCCTTAATCAATTTTAATTCTCACTGAATAATGGATTTGATTGTCCCTGATTGTAGAAGAAAAAGGACACAAAACAAAGCACACATTATGTAGAAATGTGGACACAGTGGGGATGGTTTTATATTAAATAGAAACGTAATGTAGAATTTAACACTTGAATTAAGGCTGCATCTTGTGAAGACTGACTCACTACTGCCCGACTTCTGCTTTGCATTTAGATGACAATCTCTAATGAAAATCCCTTGGATCAACAACGGCTGTGTGCCGAAGTTAAACCAAAGAATCCTTTGTGATGTTTACTCACTCTTAAAGGCTGGACCACACTTCTCCACAATCCAGTTTCCCTCAAGTACAGTTGTGAAGGTTAATGAACTAGTGACCACATTATCAGTTCTACGGAGCTCTGTATTTAAAATGTTGTGTAGCTTTAATTGGTTTGTATCCCTACGGTTGAGTGCACTTATTGTAAATCGCTTTGGATGAAAATATCAGCTAAATGACATGTAATGCAATGCAATGTAATTAATAATAGTCTTATATTTTTCCTATAAATATAATAAGTATGTATATTGTGTCTATATATAAATATATGCAAAAAGGAAAATAATAGAAATAGAAATAGAAATGAATACACATACCTTTATTCAGGTACATGTATTCATGTGAGTTTTCTATCTTGTTTGTGTCGATTTTGTGGAGCTACGATCACAAAGGCTTTACTGAGAAATGCATCATTTTTTCTCAGCTTTTGTATGTAGGATGGCAGACTTTGACGAACATGTTCAATCAGCAGGTGTCTCTGTTTGCACTGACATTCATTTTTTAAAGTTGCGTTCACATAATCCAGAGGATTATCTGCTCCTGGTGATGTAATGACGCGCTCTAAGCTCACAGCAGAATAAATCCTTCCGATTGAAGCCCGCAAAATCAGTGAGCTTGTTTTTGATTTTGTGGGACTATGAGTGGCTACAGTTTATATACTGCAGAGTTATTGTCACATTTATTTCGGCCCCACAGTAAGACACGGGCCATGCATCATTCATGACGAACAGAACATTGCCAAACGTTGAAAAAAAACCCTCTCCTTGGTTATTTTCCTCTTCCCTGGAAAGATAAAGGAAGCTAATTTCTATTGCAGCAGCCCCATTGAGACGTACAATCTCCAGTAAGATCAAGGCTCTGCGTTTCTGTAAAAAAGCATAATTGTTTCCTTTCAGCATGTACCCAGCCCACGTTGACCATTTATTTCACCACTTCCCTCTCGAATAGGAAATTTCGCCTCAGAAAGCACAGGAGGTGTTTCTCATTTTATGCTGTGCAGAAACCTGTCTGACATGGATTGAATTTGACGCGTGAAGAAAAGAATCACATCTTCTCGGTACTTTCAGCAGGGGTTCCTCTTCTGACACGAGCATTAAACAAATCACAAATGCATTGGCCTGCTGAAAGTGGACCTCGGCAAGTTATGTTTTTTCAATAACAGCAATCTAACGCTGCACCCTTGCCATGCCTGTCTGTTTTGATTGCTTTGATGGGGAGGGAAAACAACATGTTTTCATTTTTCTCAGGAAACGGGCCACAACTTGTTTTATATGTTGTATTATATTTCTGATGAAAATATTACAAGTATGAAGATTGGAGACATAATAAAATTCTAAAACTTTTAATACATCTAGATGAACTCCTTTTAAACCTATAGCTGACTTGAAGTATTTTAATGCAAAACACATTTTCATGCAAAACACCTTTGCAACAGCACTTTTCATTCTTTCATATCATTCAATCATATCCTGAACCAAATGAAGTCTAGCAGTTAAGACAACGGAGAAACTATGAAATTCATTTAGCAAACACAGCCGCCTTTTACAAAAAGTAAAAAAACAAGAGTAAAGAACATGTGCAATTTCATTTTCCACCTCATTTAGCTAAGCTAAGCAGATCAACCATTCTCGCCTGTCGGCAGAGGACTGCAAGGCCTCTGAATACAACGCTGCTCGGATGGTGACTGAATTAGCACAGCTAAGTGTTTCACACTCCAAAGGTCAGGAGCGCGCAGTGATTGAATGTTAGCTTGCGTAGCACAAATGAAATAAATTACCGTTGCGCTTCACGGAGGGAGGCGAGGATACAGCGAAAGACGAAAAAAAGACAAGTGCATCTGATGGAAAGGGACAGCGGAGGCTCGGTAGGCCGACCGCTCCGTTCACAACCGCAAACGTACACGGCCGAAACTCCTCAGCTGGGCGTTTTCTCTTGTGTCAAGTCCACGTCCTGTGCTCTCTCCTTACGTGGACCTCTTACACATGAAAACACATTTTCGGCTGGCTTTATACTGCATCAAGTTGTTGTGAAGCCTACACCATGATGTAAGGAACTCTGCCAAAGCTACTGCAGGAATGAATGTTCCTGCGATTAATGCACAACACACAGCGGTACTTGAGGAACTTGGTATTTTTGTGCGTGAGACGTCCTTCTTGTGTTACAGCGTTGCGGTGCAGTCTAAATACTGTCCTAGTTGTTACGTTTATGGCAACAGCAGCATTTCTCGGCCTTATTATTAATCAAAAATAAAACAAAAAAACTGCCGTGAATGGAGAAGACGATGTTGATTGTGGGTGACGTTTTCCACTGTTGGGCTTTTTACACTTCAGTGGGGATCCAAGTGATAATTGTTATGCTTATTAAATGAAACCAGAACATTAGGAATTGGTCAGAGCAAAACAAACAAAATGTTGGTGCTCGCTTATTACGACACACCAGGTCCCAGTAAAGCTCTTCCACTAGACTGGAGTGCTTTTTGTCACATACCGTAAAATAGGAGAAAACGCCAGCCTTCATGAATATGCTTTTGTCCTGTTTTCCTTTCATGATCCATTGAATGCAGAAGTGAAACTATTATTTACATAAGTTATTCATCATTCGTTTTTTTTCTTCTATCGTTGTAAATGTCAGCGACCTTTAGATCAGAAGGGAGCCCGTCTAAAAGCCTGCACACAAATCGTTTTCAAGGTCTATTTTACTCTAAATGGACTGTAAGATGTGAAGTGAACATGATGCTGTGTTGACAAAGACTTGAGACGAGCGATTGAGACCACAAACTCATGTTTACAATGTTTACTGAGGAGGCGCCTGCGTGTGGATCTCAGTTGCGTTTGCAGATTTGGACTCCTGATTGATTCTCCCTCAAACTCAAGCCATGACTCTTTTGTGTCCAAAACTGTCAACTATTTTGCATTTGGGCAGAATGAACAATAGTTTTGAATTTGTTAGGACCCCATTGAGTAACACATTCATTTGACATACATTTTCTCAATATCACCTTTGTAGGCTTTCCTTCGCTTTTTACTTTCTCGATTGCTCGGCTCCACTCTTTAAATTGTTGAGCAACATGTGCTGCAGCAAATAGATGAATGGTTTCACTGTTGCACCCTTCCGCTGGCAGTTTCCTCACAATATGATAAAAAACCCATTGCGGAAATCCCCCGAGCTCCAATTCAGCCAGACACGTTGTTCCTACGGTCTGAGGAGCTACATTCTAACATAAGCGCCTCCCCGGGAGTGGTTGGGCTGTCAGAGAAGCCGCCCTGCTGGGCTGCGGCACCAACCGAGATGCTGAGGGGGCCAAATATAGCCCCTCGGCAGGGGTGCCATTCTTTTAAATGCGAGGACGTGCACCCCATTGGAATTGCCGTGTTAAACCTTTAATGGCGATGGTAACTTCTCCGTGCGCTCATAAAATTGACATCCATGAGTTATGTATTTGTGAACTGAATCGGGATGAAAAGAAGATGAAGATATTTTGAATTAAAGCAGTTGTGTTTCTGCTTAAATAAACAAGTGTGCTGCCACGGTAACCCTCCAACCAACTTCATAACCACCTTTCCTCTCATATTTCTTTAATAGGCATCAGAATGTTTGTACAAGAAATACACGTCTTTAAATAGCTTCATATCTGTACAACAAATAGCCAATATTGTCCTCTTTGTACTGAGATGTAATACAGCCCTGTTCCCTCCCATGCCGGCTGCCTCATCTCTCTCTCTTTACCTGTAAGGGAAGGAGAAGTGGCAAGTGTGAATAATCCGACACATCTGATTTGTCGAGCCATTAGCCTGGCTATTTGCTACGGTGGCTCCTCCGAGCAACGCTTCTCCATGAAATAAATACACATTAGCCCCGTCTGCGTCACTCAGCATTTCTCTCACCGCTCAGGACGATTCTCGAAGCGTGGGCAAATTTGTGGTGGGAAAGTTCTGCTCATAAAATACCCTACGGATGGAGTTGGTCGGGGAGGACGCGCCAAACACTTGAGCTGTGATAAAGGCATTAGTGTCTTCAATAGGGTGGAAAACAATGTGTGCATGCGTGAAAGGTGTGCAGCCCACGGATGACAGAGCAGTAAACACAGGGGATGTATATACAGTACTTTACAATGAGTGCATTTCATCCATATACTTCGATATAATAATATCTATTTAGTAAATGTTATACCCTCACCTGTTGGTGTTCTTTTTTTCTATTTTTGTTGTTTCTTTGTATAAAGAAACGCTGTGTATGAGTCAAATTACGCATCTTATGCTTACGCAAACGTCGCCGTCAAAGCGAATTCTAATTCAGATTTTCTAGCATTCCAAAAAGTTGATTTTTGAACATAAATTATTGTTATGCATGCTTCAGCGTGTGAGGAGTCACATTGTATTTTTGTACATGTGACCTTCATTTCCTGTGCCCGCCTGTGTGCACGCTTGTGTGGGGCTGCGTGTGTTCAGACGTTCACAGGGGCCCAATGAGGGCCTCGTGTATCTGAGGTCGCGTGGGTGGCAGGTCTGTGCTGTTTGCGTGACGTGCAGTCAAAAGCCTGAGTGTTGACTTGATGTGTGTTTGAGGTCAGGCTGTGGAATTCAGACACGTGGGTGTGTGGTCAGCTGTGGTAAGACGTGGATTTCCCCCTCTGCGGTTTTAGGCAAACAAAGTTGCTCATAAACCAGTGTGACTGTGACTGCAGGAAGGGAAAGAAAAATAAAAAGTCACTCTTTCCTTTATTTCCTCTTTAGGTGCTTCAGAACTCCATTATATTTTACGTTTTGTCACGTGGAAGAAATTATCGAGTGCAGAGTGCCGACGAGAAGCTTGCGTTTTCGGGCTGCCGAAACCAGAAGCAAGCAAAGTTTTTTTTTTTGGTTTTTGGAAGTCAGCTTGCCGCTTCCGTTCAGTGACAATGAAGCGGCGAGATTGCGGTGAATCACCAAACTCATTGCTTGGCATTTCAAACCCACAATAGGTGACCCTCCCTGGGCGGCTGTCACAGCTGGCCCCTAGCCTGCATAATGTCGAGGCCTAAATGTCACAGCGCCTTTTTCTCCACAGAGGTGAGACAGCAGGGCAGCCTAAGTGCTGGCGTTCCCACTCAATACCCAACATGCAATGCTCTTGAAGGAGGAGGCGGACGGTGAAAGGATACGAATTAAAGCATTTAAAGTGGGAAACTCTAACAGTGGCATACAGTATGAAAGCAGTTTACGTAAACAAATGACCAGGTGTCACACGGCTTTCTTAAGTTTCTCATGTTCCTCAGTTTTCCGAGTCAATAAGCTACATATAGATATAGCTCTGGTTCCACTGGATGGAAAACTTTGGCTTTAATATCATGATCACTGGTGCAGTAAGCAGTGTAAATCCCCTGAAATAATAATCATTTAGTAAAACTTTCGTATCACATAATTGCTTTCTTTAAAATGATGCATAATGTCTAAAAAAGAAAAATCTATGGAGGAACAAAACACATTCCCGCGATGCTTTGAAACTACTCATGCAGTTCAGAACTGAGTTTCCCTGTCTGTTACCAGACACAATCAGTAGAGCAAAAATACAATTTTCATGTATTATTTACAATCCTTCATGAACCTTTGCCGACACCATGAACCCTGAAAGCCCTTTGGATGGAAGACACTCATTTCTGTCCTCTGTATGAAAACAATGACGGACAAATTGGTTTGGATCGGATCACAGGTGTTTGTGCGAGAGACGGTCAAACGTGGGGAACAAAGGCTGTGGCGGTAATGGAGAATTCGGGGAATATTGACTGTGAAGACTACGGAATATATTGAGGAAATTAGGGGGTTAACAGAGACGAAGCTCACCGTGGGGGTGCGAGAGACACAACGAGCGGTGGGGAGAGAGCAGATGGTGGCGTAATAATGGTCTGCTCTCATTACTTCCCTTCCCTGACATTATTGTTTGGGAAATGGATATTACAGCAGACATAATAGCCTTTATTGTCAATTTCCCTCAGTATAATTCTCTTAGTTCTGCTTCTTCAAAAAAGGCAGATGAAATGCTCACTGGATGAAGAGAGGAGAAGAAACCTTCTTATTTCAGCCGGCCTTTGTGCGACGCATACGAAATCAATAGAGCGGTCCAAACGTCCACGAGGAGCAAAACGCTCCCAGCGAGGTTCCATCTGGCCGCATTCTTTACCAGCCTGTTGTCGGTGTCATAAATATAAATCTTTCAATGCTCCAGAAGCAACCAGGCGACAGGAGCGAGAGAAGACGTCTTCACTCTGTATTTGGATCACGGAGCTTTATCTTAGCCGCGTCACGGACATCGACGGGCCACTTAATCTTTGCATATGCAAGTGGATAATTGCAGGCTGAAGCGTGTAGTCGCCACTTAGTGTGACCGGGGTTGAAAATGTTTCCAGAAAAAGAAATCTTACAATTGATTCCAAGTTCCCGTGTGTGGCTTTAGAAAGAAAATCCGACTTCCGCTCTCCCCAAACAATCCAATTAATATCTATATTACAGCTGCAGTGGGTTTTTTGAAGGGGAATGATTGGTACAACCGGGACGATGCTGCAGGCCTAATTGGAATAATCCAACTGCTGACTTTGAAGTGTGAAATAAGTGTGCTGGAGAGGAGGTTCCTGAAAGGTCAGCGCTAACGGCGCTACACGTTGCTGCTTTGAGCCGTAGAAGGTGGGTATAATATCGTTATCTGGATTTATCTTTGATTACAACGCAGGTTCAGGTCCTTTGCATTTTGACCACAGATATTCACATGAAACATTTTCGGCTTGATTTGTTTTTTTTAAAAGAACCCACTTCAGGGCTTAAACTATTGAGACCTGCCCACTGCTTTGGTCCAACTGTATTATGGCAATGAAACCAATGCTTTGTCTGACATCTGTAACCATGAATTAAGACTTTTGTTTTACATCCACGAGTTGCGGGAAAATGTGTTCTGAGAAATGTAAATGTCCACCTAAGGCGGCGATGCGTTTTGATCTTCACCGTGTCCAGCATTTTCTTGCTGTCGCCTGACAGTTGGTCACATTTATGCAGCCAATTTTGCAGATCTCACATATTAAAAGGTGTGTGGAGACATTAAAGCTCAGCCAGTTCTAGACATTTTTGAAAAGTAGCGGCACATTTTACAATAAATGTTGTACAACACACTCGTATATAATAATCAAAACATACATTCTATCCAATGTTACGTATGGATTCAAAGCAAGTTACGATATTATCTCTATACTTCAGTGTGTCCTTGTACGGCATCTATCTATAGCCATTTTTTACATTCTCGCAAGAAAGTTCAATCTGTTTTTTATTTTTGCAACAAAAAAACCCCAAGAGATTGGTGTTGCAAGGCCTAACTCTTCATTCCTGAGGGACGCAGCACAATGTCTACGAGTCATCAGAAACTTTTTACCACAAGTTTTGAAAGGAAAAATACAAAGAATCGACACGAATAAACAAGACAAATGTTCTACATAGTGTAACTCTGCAAGCCTGACTGGAATCGCACCGTCAATACCAATGGAGCGCGGTCGAGTAGACGCACGGGGCCCGATGCAGTGGGCTGTTACATATCGCCACGCGAGCTTTCAAAAAGCCAATTCCAGAGTGTCCTTGAGAGAAGGCATTAAAATGCTGGACACTCTGCCTCAGAGATTCTCACTGTTGCTGCGTATCTGCGTATCGCCGTCGAACAAAGTAGGCTGAACGAAATTTGTCACAGACCCATTGTAACGAGTTATGACTCCTTATCCGTATTTGCCCCGATTTGTTCACTTTGCTTTTGCACATCAGTAATCCATCTGATAGCCGATGACGCAGCTGGAGGCGCAATGAAAAGTGCCCACGTTTCGTAGTGTTTGTGGTCTTTGTTGTCGTCTCCTCTCAAGCTGTACAGAATGTGCGCAAGAGGCCTTAAAAAGGTCCGCAAAGTCGATGAGAGTGTTGAAATCACTGGTGATGTTTCAGCGGAGGTCGTGTTTTTATTTGGGTTTCCTGATCATGTGATATTCAGGAAAAGCTGTGCTCGGGGAAATACAGTGACTCACAGACTCGAAGTGGCTGGACTAAAATATATATTTTTAGATGATGGTTTTCCAGTATGTTCATAAATTTAAAGTACATAAGAGTATGACTCATGCGTTTTGTCATGATTCTCGTGAAACATGTGGTTATAGTAAATACATAAACGCCCTTTTGTATGAGAACCTAATGAATTTGTCTTCTGCATGTTTTACTTAAATAATGTTTTGTGGCTCTTAATTTGAAAAAAGAAACAAGTCTCATTAACCGTACTTGTGACTTTAAATGAAGTTGGAATTTGACCTTCTGCAGTCGCCGGTTTAATGTCCTTGGCGGGAAGAAGTTAGCGTCACTTGGCGTTACCTTAGTCAGCTGATGATTAAATACTCTTGACAAACTCCCCCTGATTTCATCTAGTTTTGCTTGTTCAAAGCTTTCCTGGTAAATTTGTACTCACTTGGAACCTTTTATTTTATTTATTTCTGATAGTTTGAACCTGATCAAGCTGCTCTAATAATTTGTTTTTTCAGGCAAAGATTTCCGTTGTTCTTCTGTTTTGTTGCAGTGGTTTACAATGTACTTCAGAAGCACTTTTCCCTTAAGATGTTTATTTGTTCAAAGATTTAAAAGTGTATCTTTTCATAATGATTCCATTCATTTAGAGTCTAATTGACTCCAGAACTTCAAATCTCCGTACTGTTGTTGTTTGCAGAGGAAATATGGAAAATCTGCAAACACATTAATGTTTCTTGCCACAATAATCTCTCCGCAGTAGGAGAAGGTGTTGTGAAAACTTTAGACAAGAACAATAAAAATGAATGATTTAACTTTCTCTTAAACACTAAAGTGTATCAAACAAACCTGCGTGAGAAATAAATCATAAAAGTGTAATGTAGAACTCTAGAATTTCTTTACTGCCGCGTATAAAACAAGAATACCTTCCGCCTACAATGTGGAATATTGTCTGTCTGAATGGGTGGAACAGATGTGGGGTGTGTGTCGGGCTCAACTTCAAAGACACACACACACGTACTGTGAAGGCACGAAACAGGACAGAAAAGACGGGACAGAGAATCCCTCCATCCCTTCATCCATCCATCCCTTCATCCATCCATCCATCCATCCCGCCTGTCTGCCAGACGGCTCGCGGATTGGAGCCGTTTTTATCTCTCTGACATTTGAAATGACTTTTAGTGGGAAATGTTCCCTGACGTTTAACGGCTGACAAATATCCGGGGATGCCACCGAAATGAGCTCATCTCCAAATATTTACCTTTCAGGGAATACGTCTGTATTCAGTCGGCAGGCGGCGTTTCAACGTTATCTGCTTTAAAAACACAGTTTGTCTTCCCCGAGCAGCGACACAGAAGGAATGAGCTCCCCACCTTCAAATAGCACCATGAGTATATATTGAAAGTTATAAAGGTAGCACTGGAGGAATGCTTCAGAAACTCAAAGAAAATACAGAACGGAGGAGCAATTTCAGCAATTTTGTCCACTCCACCAAAACCCTTGTAGCCATATTTGTGCCCGTTTTCTCACATAAAGTCTCAAATCCTTGGCATTAAATCGACACGCGTTTTTGTTATTGCTTCCTTTACGGTTTTCCTTCACTTTCATCAGCCAACCTGTCAGTCATGTGTCTGCTCAATAATTCAGAACTATACTTTTCTTTCTTCATCCGATAGAGAGACATTTATTCATGCCGCGGAAACTGCCAAGACCAGAACACCGGGGGGTTAAATTCAGCCGGTGACCCCGCAAGGTCTGTTCACATTAACGTGCTCATCGTCTGCAGGGTGGAGGGACGCTCGGGCCACAATACAAAAGATACACAGGTTTGCTTTTGGAAATATTCAGAGTCGTCTTTAGTCAAACACACATGCACACATGCTCGTCTTCACTAGTTGCCAATAATTCACACAACAGAAGGTTCAGGACAGAGTTATTAATCATGTGCTGCTCACAACCAAAAAAAAAGAAAGCCAGCCAAACAACCCCCAGGAAACAAACTGATTTGTTTATGCAGAAAATGTATTCTCTCTCATGCACATCTTGTTTAAGAATTAAAGAAATTAGCCTGAGGTAAAGACACATCCGTGGTGCGTGTTTGACCTTGTTATCTGGCAGCGCGGGGTATATATTAGACCAAAGACTAAACGAATGTGCAGAAACACCAAAGAATAGAGATTGTTTGGAGGGAACAGCAAAGAGTTCACAGGGTGCAGCAGAATAAAAGCAAACTTTTTTTTGTGCGTTGAGCCTTAAGGGTTATCAATATAGATTTTTTAGCTTTTTCATCATGGTTAATGATTGACTTCAAGGGTAACTTGATTTATTTTTTGAATTTGTTCCACTATTGAGGGATAACGCTGTCAAAGTGAGCGGCTGCTCGGGTTTTTTTTCATTCATCGACTCATATTTGTATTGTTAGATTCTGTTGTGGAAAGGAACCTATAAAGAGAAATACAGTGGGGGGGAACAGGTATATTTTACTGGTTCTGACCATCATCTTGAACTTCTTGTTCCGTCCTCTAGTCCATCGTGTACACTTTTATCCCTGATGTCCTTACACAGCTCTCTGGTCTTGGCCTTTGTGGTGAGGTTGGAGTCTGTTTGATTGATTGAATGTGTGGACAGGTGTCTTTTATCCAGGTAACGTGTTCAAACAGGTGCAGTTAATACAGGTAATGAGTGGAGGACAGGAGGGCTTCCTAAAGACAAACTAACAGGTCTGTCAGAGCCGCAATTCTTACTGGTTGGTAGATGATCAAATACTTATGTCATGCAATAAACTGCAAAATAATTTCTTAAAAAATGTGATTGTCTGGTTTTGATTTAGATTCCGTCACTCACAGTTTAAGACCTATGTTGAGAATTCATCCTACATGCTTTGTTAGTTACATACTTGTTCTCCCCACTGTATAATGTGTTTTATTTTTACCTTTTGCTGGATCCCATCGGTTTGTTAGTGTGTCGTGCGGCCTGAGAGAGAAGAGTGGCCTTTGTCAGAGTTCGTTGAGTTTGATTCAGCCGGAGTACAGCAAGTGTAGCCTTGTGTTATCTAATAGATTTTCAGTGTTATGCCTGACTGTTAAACTGATCTTGAAAATGTGGTTTTATATATTGCAGAACACAACTTCTTTGAGCAAGACACAATAACAAAAAGACTAGATGGAGCTGAAGGTGAAAACTGTAGTTTTCTGTATATGTTGTCAAACACAATCAGAGACATTAGCAAAAACAAGCACTGTTTTCAGCAATTTTTCAGAATATTAGTCCAAATTCCCAAATTTTTGTCCTCATTAGTCACTTAAACACAAAAACATGGCCAAATGGGGTCTAGGTATAAAAAAAACAAATAAAGTTACTCTTTAGAGCTCGCCCATATGCGAGCGTGGCCAGAGATGCATCGGATTTTTTGAGTCAAACTGTGAAGAATTATGGAGTTTTAAATAGCACTTAGTTCACTTCCGCTTTATTCCGCTGTCACTCATTGTGTGGCAGGGTTACATAAGTGCACACCGAAGGCTCTTAGATTAGCATAAAGACCAGCTGCAGACTTTAAAAAGCTGCAATCAAGTTTCTCAATAAATCTGTACATGCCAATTAGACTCATTGAACACTTGTTCAAAAAAGAAAACACAATCCAATGTGCTTTCCAGCAAAGTTTAAGTGTAGAGTGAGCAGAGAAAAATTAATCTGAGGAGGCCAAACACTTTCATTGCATTGACTTATATAGCCAGAAAGCATCCCTGCTAAATGTTATGGAACACTGATGATGTAAATCCACTTACAGGACTCTGCTTCTATTCTCAGAGAGGACAAGAACACATTTTTCATTGTCCAGTCTATCACAGCCACTCCCAGCGGCCCGGCGAAACATTAGTACAGCTCGCTCGGCTTTGTGCCGAAGGGCCGGGACGCGGAGCATAAGGACGGCCTTCAGTGCGGCTGAACAAAGGCATTTGGGGCCATTCATGTAGGACAAACACAGAGGATGGTTGTGGGTGGAGGGCATTTCACCTTCCGTCGGGCGAGTTGCAAGGAGCTAATTTGAGATGCATTAGTGAATGTTGTACATAAAATATGTACGATGCGTAGCCATGTTTAAAATATTAACCATACACATTATGAATAGCCTACATATCGTGCCAAAACAATGTGGTGCAGCACGTGATAACATCGTTTTCTGCACGACTGGCTTGTAGACAGTGCTGCTGTCCTATTTTTGCCTTTACAGTTGCTCAAACAAAAGGTGGAGTGTATATGGGAAAGGAGATGTAGACATGTTGTATTGTGAGACTGAGGCAGGAGCTTCAACAGAAGCTGCTCACATTTCACATCATTATTACTTTTTACTGCATAATAAAAAGAACACGAGATCTCTCGTTCAATTACTCAAATCTTTGTAGAAAAATAAAACAAGAAGGAAAATGGATTATTGTAATCGCATGTTTAGTAGATAGTAGTTTAGTGGTATGTCTTGGGAATTTTAAATAAAACAATGATCATTACACCGATAATAACCAAGCACATAGAAAATACATGTTTACAATACATTTTTGTTTTAATCAAGGTAAATTGGGTACATTTTTCTAACTCCTCCGAGATTTAGTCTACATAACTACTACTTTTACAAATAAGCGTCCTTAAAAAATTGTTTTATATCATTGTTTCAACGCCACATAATGTTCACAATGTTCTCGTGCAATGATGATGTGGTCATTTTCAGCTAAATGAATGTGCACATGTCATGAAAACTGGGTGAAAATCTCTTTCAAATTCCCTTCAGATTTAGAAAGAAACTACACAACAGCTACATAGGCTGCTGAGGGCAGATGGTTCGATTGTTGTAGCACATTTGCTTTACATGTTGCTGTGCTCATTTGATAACTGTAATCTAATATAGATGTGCCGAAAGCCCATCAAAAGTTGGCATGGAATATTTTGTCAATTCGAGAAAGACAAACATCAGCCAGGCCTCAATATTTACCATAGAGACGACTAAATGTCAAGAGATATGTGGGTGAAAGGGCTGAAAATAGAGCCTATCTCTGAAAATGTACAATCAGATGAAAAAAACAAGCCACTGACCTTGTTAGTGTAACTTTAGAATTTTTTTCTTCTTCTTGGAATCCCTTAAAAAGGTGGCTTCAAAGCCTCACTCTCTAACTACATTCTAGTAAAGTAAGAACTCAAAATATTGACGCTCTCTTTATTTTTCTCAAACCAAAACACAGTAATTTGATGTTGTCATTTCAAATTTTGTCACAGAAAGCCCACGTTTGAAGGCAAGACACATGTCAAGATTTCCTTCATGTCGCAACAAACATCTTGGCATAATCTGAAGTGGTTGCATTTGTTTGTGGACACCCATTATGCAAATGTGGCATCATGCAGAAATTCCTTAAATCCATCCTCCATGCTGAAACCGATTATATCAAAATCATTCTGTCTGTTTGAGTCGCATGTTAATCTGGTGAAACCGAGCTCATCTTGTCTTTTGCTATTGTGATAAACAAGCAATGAATATGCATGAGGGACAGTTTAATACAGTAATTTCTTCTGACGGCGCACTAATGCCTGTCAGTGGCAAAGCTGGGGAATGATATTGATGAGATGTGTTTAAACAGCACTTCCAACCCCCTCCCCTCCACTCCCCTTCCCTCACCTCCCGTCCCCTCCCCCAGCACCGACTGGCGAGATGAACTCCAACAAAGATCATTTCATCCTAACGTGCGTCCCCCTGCTGAGACTTAGAAGCAGTCTAAATATTTTCTAAAAAAGCTCCAGGAGACAACAAACAAGCGGCCTGTCCGAACTTTTAAGACCAGTTGGCACGCGCTCCCAAACAAACATCCCCAACGCACACCCTCGTATTGGCCGCCTCCAGCCGCCCTTTGACTAAAAGCCCTTGTTTACTTGGTGGTTCCGTGTTGGCTTCCAGGCCGCTCTGACCTGGGAGCAGGGTGACTTTCCGCGGCCTCGCCCGCCATGCAGCCACGGCCTCTGGCTGAAGGTCAATTTGTTCGGGTTCACAACCGGCAGGGAACGAGGAGCCAAGGAGGAGAAAGAAAGGGGAAACCGGCACGAATACAAACGTCGGGGACGGCAAAAATAACATATGTAACCGCGGTTACAGAAAGTGCAAGGCCTATTATTTCTGCTGATTTATAGACTTGTGTTATTTACTTACTTACTAGCATCATCTCTCAGTAATATAATATGTGTTTTATTGCTTTCCTGCTATTTCCCTCCATTGTTTTTCTTTTTATCTAGCAGGAGTTGAGGTGTTTGGTATAAAACGATTAGTTGTGGGCAACAGCAGAGTAGGCAGAACATATATATCGTTTGATTTTGTATATATGGTTTTGTTTAAGGAAGTTGTAAGACTAGTGGTGCAAAGGTAAATACATAGAAGTCAAGAGTTGCCCAAGCTGACCAAAAATATATGTATTAATAGAAGGTCATAATTGACAACAAGCCCTAAACTGTCAGAGCATCATGTCGGGGACTTTTGCCAAAATGCTGCCGGGCCATCATCAAGGACTGAGATCAGATCAGCCATCGATAGGCAATTATTCTAATGCAATTAAACATGATGCTACGCCGCCTCTTACAATCGATACCGATGCTTTGCATCTAATCACAGGAAACGCATCATCAAGTCCATCAGGGGTGTCACTTTTGCAATCAAACCTCAAAACTTAAAATAGCGCAGTACTCCCACTCCTTAACCTCATCCTTCCTCTCCACCATCGAGCGCTGTCTAATTATGGGCTACTGGGATGAAAAGTCACGGCCAAACACAACATATCCGACCGCCATTGCTCACACACACACACACACTGGCACTGTAATGAAAAGAGAAATGTCTGCCTATTGCTCACTTCCCATGCTCAGCTCTGTGTGTGTGTGTTTTCTTATGTTTATGTGTCTGCCATGTCTTTTTAAGTCTGACTGTTTGGAAGCTCAGCCAACGCCCTGCAATGACCTACGTGTCTACGAGCGAGTGGGTGCAGAGCGGTAACAGGATGAAGCCCACGAGGGACACTGAGGCCATGCCAGACTATTTCGTAACAAACAGCCTGTGAAATCAGCCGCAGCCGAGAGGGGGAAGTGAGGGCCTGTGGGGACCAGTGGGGGCCAGTGGGGGCCAGTGCCTTCCCCGCTGCAGACGGATCCTGCATGGAATCAAGCAGAGAGGACTGCCACGTCATCACAGCGGCTTCCTTTTGGTTGCCCTTTGTCGTTATCTGCGAATGGGTCAAGCTAACCTGCCCCAGCGGGTAAATCTATCTCAGAGCACAGATTAGATGTAACTTTTAAAAACAGCGTGTTACATGTAGTGTAATACACTTACTCTTACTTGCACCGTTTATTATTTTTACAATAATGCATCGTTTTGGTGGTTTGATTTGATTGGTGAATCTATCTTTAACACTTAAAACCAGGACAAGATAATCACAGAATTACTGGCCAACTACTAGCCGGGTCCAATTTGGACCTTGCCATCACTTTGGTGGATGTCATGGCCACTTGCTGATGTTTTTGTATATGTTATTGTTTATGAATATTCATGCTCCCCAAAGGATGAATACCCTTTTTTCTGTACCACCAGACATGGATAAACCAGAATGTGATGACATTTGATCACCATTAATTAAGAGAAATTAAAGAAAAAATGCTTTAGGACAAAAAGTTTGGTCTGGTTTAGAAAATAGAAAATTGCATTGCATTCTATTTTCAAGGTGAATATGTTGTTGTGATTTCCTTACACTATCGTTCCAGATTGACAAATAGAAATGCATCCTGTTCTGATGTGACGATGTCACAGATGTCTGGTCGTTCCAATCCCCTTACAAATGAATATACATACAAATACATGCATGTGACAACACAAGTGGTGATGTTTTGTCCTAAAGCAAATGGTTATGGTTTGCAAAACATGGTGGTTTGGGTTGACATTAAGTTTTGGTCAGGTTGATACAATGATAAGCTTCTGGTCATGGGACCGTTGTGGTCATGAGGAAAGGAAACCAGCGTTTGAAGTTGGTTGGAAACGTTGACACATTACAGCACTGAACTGCAAACAGTTCATTGATCCATTAATTAGGCATATGTGATATGAGATAGATTTGATTTTTGGCTTTAGGGAGTAATCCATCATTAAATTCTATGTGCTGCCTTTTATTCTTCTAACATACAACCGCGAGGGAAATACTGTGACCCTATGGCAAGCTAAAGGCTGTATCCGAAGCTTGTATTACTGGAAGTGACACCTCACTAACAATATCATCATTATTCACTCATGCACGTTACTTTTGTTTGGTTGAGCAGTAGTGCAGCTTCAGCCCTGCTGGAGGAGATCCAGCCCCTGATCCCCCTCAGAGGCATCACACTCTGACATCCAGGGAGCTAATATGACAGCATATTACCGCTGCAACACAGCTTACCAATAACCTTGCTGAATATAAGACTCTCCTCTGCTACAGCGAGTGGATGTAGTTCCGTCCACTCCCCCAGTTAGTGCATCATAGCTTTAGACAAGGTGCTTATTTAACCTCCCGAGCTGCTGAACGTGACTTTCAGAAATCGTTATTACCATATTAACAATATGCATTGAGACGGAGGAGCTTGAGGTAAACGTATAATAAATCACTTCCTACACGCTTAAGAACAAAGTCATTAAAACACCATTTGGTGATAAGCGTAATGACTAATCAAGTCAAAGGGAAATTGAACACATATTGATTTCACCTCATGCTCGTTGTTGTTTGCAAGTTGCTTAATTGAGGGCAAAGGTCGTCGGCTGTGGCTCAACTCAGCAACCCACATCCACGCGCTTACATGCGCCCCAAACAGACAAAAACACACCGAAACAATGTGACACACTGTAAGATCAAATCTGCCCCCTGATACACAGCTGGATAACACCAAGCAGGCTTATCTCTAGGTGTGTTAGCATCTGGTGTCAACCGAGGAAAGACGAGGCTTTAGTTCCCAATTAGTCAGCTATTTGTTGTAACTATTAGAGTCGTAGATGCTTCCCCATAAACCGATGAGGGCGGCATGCTGGATATTTGATTTCTAACAATCAGTAGGTGCAAGTTAATGATAAACAGAGTAGAAAAGTCATTTTACTCCTCTCTGCTACAATCTCCCTTTGGTCAATATCCAATCCTCATCAGCAGGGAAAAGGGAACACAGACACGCAACCGTTTGTAATCTTGCCGACAGCTTTGAATCTTCAGATCAAGATCAATAACACTGACTAGCACTTAGTTCACGCAATGTGTTTTTGGTCAAATCATTTACATGATTTTAGACTCGCTGTGTCTCAAAGGTCTTTGTGTTTTTATTGAGCAAGAAATTACAGAAAATAAATGTTGATGCTTGGCATCAGCCTAAATCACTAAGCGTACAATGGAGAGCGTAACTAAAACACATTACGGCGCCGAGTGTTGTTCTTGTAGCAGGAAATTTGGAATTTATGAGCAAATCAGAATCTCGGAGGAAGCTCTGGGTGAAAGGTAGACTCAGGGTTTATTTTTCTTCCTTTATTGCACTTTTGGTATCTTGTGCTTTAAAGAAATGTTGTTAAAGATGAGTTTGCTTTTGTCAAACGGCAGCACGTCCTCTTACCATTTAGCGAGATATTGGAGCACATCCCCCATATTGCAGATCCCAGCTTGCCTTTGGACAAAGTCACAAGTTTACCACATGGTCATCAAAACCCACAGTGAAACATGAGTTCAGTGAGCCATTTACTTCTTCTGAGATGCAGTTCATACTGTCAAAATACTCAGACGAAGGAGAGAACCACCTCCACAAACAAAATAATGACACCTTTCTTTGATTTACATATAAAATGACCAAGTTGCATCAAGGCGAAGGCTGAGCATAACCGAGCGTGTACAGATAGTGGCCTCAGAGTTGAAGTAAAAGGCCGACGTTTATCATTTGGCTTTGATAGTGGTGTGAAGAGGGACCTTGGGTGACCAGGAGGCGTCAACTGCTTTGTCAGCAGATGATGGACAGACCACCCGAACCATCTGAAGAACGACAGGCCAGCAGCTGCTGTAACGCCGCCATGTCTTTATCGCACGCACACACACACACACACAATGACACAAAGCACATGCGACCATCCCTTCTGTGTCTTCGGTCGCACCCCACCACCCCGTCGTTTAAAATCCCCCCTCAGCTCAATTTTTACTCTTTGAGTCTTTGCGATAAAGAGACCAACGCCCAACGCCAGGAGTCTCCTCGCTCTTATTCTGTGGCGTGCTGTGATTGGCTCAGGGTGCAAATGAAATACTAATACAGTACAGAGCGGTGCTTTATATTGAAAGTCCCATTACACATTAAAAAAAGAATATGGGCCGCAACACATAAAATTCCATTTTGCACTATTAGAGAGTATCTGAAAATAAAATCATTTAATTACATACTTTTTTTGTCAGATGAGAGAAATAAATTGGGTACTGTGTTTCGCAAAAGGAAATTACACTATTGTGGTATTTCAACACTCTTTTCACACAATGTGTCTCGAATGTTACCAAATAAAGTGCATTTTCGGCTTGTTCTCAGTCAAGTGAATGAATGTGTCATTACTCAACACTCTGCCTCACTAGTTCTGACTCGCTCGGTCAAACCCTCCCTCTGTGTTACTGATCCAGTGTTAATAACAACCACTTGTCAAAACAAGAATTTGTATTGCTATTTATTGCTGTCTTTATTATTACTGAATAATAACTTCTACGCTGGTGACATTTGTGCAGCCATTTATGCCTCAGTGCTGTTAACAAATCAGCAAGCTTATAAAACAGCTGGATATGGTTGAAATGATGTTCTTTTGTGGAAGGCAGCAATACAAATTCTTTCCCAGAGAGATATTGTGAATGTTTGATTCATTTCATGTAGAAAATCAAGCTTCACTTGGTTCGGGTGCTAAATTTACGTTGTCTCATGACCTTGATTCTTACTGATTAGATTAACATCGTGAGGTCAGGAAGCTGAATCTGAACTTTACAAAATCTGCTCCCAACCTGAGGAGCAGAAGAACCCTTGGGTCAAACATTCAGACACAGAAATATTCCCAAGCAGATCCTGATGGGCCGAGTCGGACCTGAATACCAATACCGGTGGTATTGATATCCTGATGCGTTTAGATGTGTACAGCAATGTAATTATTAGGCACAAAAATGATGGTAGACGTCCAAACCCTGTTTTTTTTTTGTTATCAGTACATTGAGTCGCTGCAATGCTCATTACAAAAAAGAAAAGGATTATTGTCGTAACGGACAGTGGAAATTCTTTACTTTTTCTGCATTAATAACATGTGCAGATGACACGGCCTGGGTGTGATGTGTTCCTGATATAACTCATTGCGGATCACTTCTTCATAACATTTTCTCATCAAAAACTGAAAAAATGAATTTGTTGAAGAGAAAAGCCATATGTGTGTTCATGGTTTTGCAGCAGGTGATGAGTTTGTGAGATTCCATACCGAGTGGCCTCGCTTAATCATGCTGAAGGAGGAAAGGCTGTCCTGCTACTTTAATTTCTCCCCTGATGTTTCACAAAATGTCAAAATAGTTCTCACTCATTCCGGAGCACCTTTAACATTGTAATGACTTTGACTTTAATCCAAAGCAAAGGGAGGCCGTTGCCTTCTTCAGGCCCTTCCTCCTCTTTGCTCACCTCAGGCGGGAGTGTCCTTCCCTTGAATGTCTCGATGCGGTGATGCTGTGCGGTTGTCTCCTGTTTAGTCCTCTTGTCTCTTGTCCTAGAGACAGTGGGAGCAGACGGTGTGACGCAGAAAGTGAAACGGATCAGAAGTGAATAGTTCCTACCTGACTTGTTCACGCAAACGCCATCTGCATTAAAAACATGTCTCGCCCTCCCCGAAAAAAGGTAGAAATCGTTGATGAAAGGTCCCAGACGGTCTCAGACAAACAGCCTGCTGGATCGTCCGTCTCCTCTGACAAAGTGGAGGAGGGCCGCTGATGAACAGCTCAGCATTAACAGAGCTGACTGTGGTTCACAGATCAATAAAAGTCTCGCTTCAGAACTTCCTTCTGCTGTTTTACAACATCACAGCCTCGTGCAGTGGGAAAAAAATTCAAAATAACTTTTTGTTATAAGTGGATTCCGACGTGTCTGAACGCGGCAAATTTGTTTTGTTTGGAGCCCCAGATGTATCGGGAGAGTAGTGTCGCCATTGGGGGAACAATTACTTGCTTGTTTTTCTTTAGGATGTCATTTTATTAAGCAGCAGCAAGCCTGGCAGTGGCACGAACTCCCGCTCGGCGCCTCTGGGAGGAGCGGCGTCGGCCACGTGAAGCTCCTCCAATCGGTCCCACTTAGTGAGCCGCGTGCAAGCGCACACACACACACACACACACATCCCAGGCCATAAGAAGACGGATCATTTGTTCATTTTATTACTCTGTGTTTCCGCTGAGCTTACATTACCAGCTTCCCATCTGAGGTTGTATGCATTCTTCCGCTTTGTGACAAGATGGTTAAATAGAATTTCTCAGTGTGTATATTTCTGCCTGGCACCTCGTGTAAACTAAATGGCACTTCAAATGCTACTCGTTTAATCCTGCCGAGTCTCAGAGAAATCTAGTCCAGCCCTAAGTACCGACTTCTATAATTGCTGCCTGTGTTTTGTCCCCTGCAGTAAACAGTAAGTTGAAGGTGTGTTTCACTAAATTGGAAAATATAAAAACAACAGAACTTCCATGGAAGGAAATTAATCTTTGTTGACAAGAGAGAGATGTTTGAATTAACGAGTATCCACCCCTCTCTCTTTAAACATTTATCTAGTATATATATACAGTACATGTAAATGCATGTACGTGTCAATCAAATAAAATTGTAGACAGACATTTATAGCAAACAAGCACAGATATATTAAAGAAAATGAACCATTTTTAGGACACAGATCCATTGCATTCATATATTTACAATGTTTGATTCATTCATGTGTCTAGTTAGCCATTGTAGGGCTGTGACATACTGCTGCTGCATAAAATAAGTGGTCTATTACTCGGTTCCAAAGATCCACAGAAAATTGGGCTTGTATTGATTGATAACAGTAGCTGCAACAGTGTGAGACTGGTGTTGTTTTCACCTTGACCGTCTGAATGTGAGTCATAACGCCACAATGAGGAACTACCACAGACGTATAGCTGCTCTTTCCCACAACTAAGTTCTGCATATTCCTCCCCTTTAGTCGTGCAATCAGGAAGACAACTTAACTATCACTCTGCTGGCACCCTGTCAGACAGACAGATTGTGTTACTGTTACTGCCAGAAAGCAGATGAAATGTTGCACCACTGGTCCTCCTACATACCAGTCTAACCCAACAGAGACAGTTGCAGGAGGGCTGCGCCTACTGTTACAGAATCTGGAGTAGCAATACAAGTTCCTGTGATACAGTGTGTGAGTTGGAGGCCACAAAAAACTGCATTTGGCCCTTTTTTTGCTTTTTTCTGCTTAGGTGTGCAATCTGCGTCCATCAAATGAGATGTGTCTCATGTTTGGTTTCGTAGACGGAGGCTTTTGGGTCTGGCACCAATACAATAGTCTACGCATGTCACCTGCCCTTTTGTGAGCCTCTCCTGAACTTTGAATGAATTACAAACCTTTCTCGTTCATCCACGAGGACCCGTCGCCGCCCCTCCCCCCCCCCCCCCCCCCCCCCCCCCCAACCCACTTTACAGAAAACAGTAGCTTATTGAGCAAATGGAACAATGGCGCGTATACCACACATGTTCTTCAGATCATATTTCACAGTACAAAGCCGGCATGGAATCTGCAGGTTGTGCCAACGCCCTCTGGCTGCGTGCACGGGAGTTGCGGCCACAAAAGGCTTTTCGGTGCACATATTTTTTCTGAATCTCGCCTTTCATGTCACCAGCGCGACGGTACTTCTGTGTGAAGACGCGGCCAACCTCTTCCCCGTGACGCAACCGAGGCGAGACTCGGAGGGCTGCGATCACAATATTTAACGCACCCACCGTGGATGAACCCTCGGAAGAGAAGACGAGGCGGCGTGAACGGGGGAAGAGGCGTAAGTGGAGAGAGGGTGTGGGGGGGGTTGGGGGGTGGAGGAGGAGGAGGGGGCCAAATGACAACCAGGATCCCTACACCTGCCAGCCAGTCTCGGGTTTGACTTCAACGAGGCTTGCGCACAACGGGAGCCGCGCAGCATCCGAGCATCTCAGCGGATCAGCTGTTATTTTATTTTTTTACTGGAATTTTTTACTTTCTTCTTTAGTTATCAGCTCATCATAGATTACGAGGAAGGCTGTGGACTACTCAAATTTCTTCTGATACTTTTTTTTTTTCCACTTATGACACAATTGGCACATTACTGCGCGCTGGCAGCAACACAAGGAGGCAGATGAATATCGGACAATTATCGGCGCTTTTATTAAGACCCCCCCCCCTCCCCTTCCTTCTTCAAGTTACCTATGATTAACGATTTATTTTGTGGTCCGTCCTACAGAAACGATATCCTGCTCAACAAGGCAGTGAATGAAACGCACTTGAGCCGCGGTCAGTGTCCAGAGCGCAAAATGTGTTGGCTCAGTCCACCTGCCCGGGAATGAACAATTTGGATTATTGTAATTAATAAGAAGATAGGAGTGAGCACATGACGGAGTGCTTAAGATGTCATCACAGTAAATCTTCAGCCTAACATTGCTGCTTTGCCATCAGTGTGTCTGCGCTGTAACGCGCGCTGCGCTTAAATCGCACTCGCCTGTCTCTGCGTGAAGAACGAAAAACACTTGGGGGAAAAAAAAGATGATATTTTTTCGTAAATTCCGAGTGCTGATACTCATGGTGTTTCTGGTCGCGTGCACCATGCACATCATGATAGATCTGTTGCCGAAACTGGAAAAGGAGGCGGCGGGCGCGGGGAGCGGCGACGGCGGCTGCCAATGCGCCCATCACCCGGGCGGAGAGTCGCAGGGCTGGGCGAAGCAACCCGCCATGCCCGCGGCCGAAGCGGGCTGGCCTAACAAGCACACGCTGCGGATCCTCCAGGACTTCAGCAACGAGCCGAGCTCCAACCTCACGTCGCGTTCCCTGGAGAAGATCCCGGCAGCCGGGGACCGAGCGGAGTCCTTCGGGCGGACCAAGCCGCCGGCGGGGAACGCGGACGACCACAAGCCGCTGATCGGAGCCGCGGGGCCAGCTCGGCCGGCGGCCCCCGCCGCCCCCGGTGCATCCCGCCTGTTTGCTCTGTTTGAGCATCCTTTCTACAACGTTGAGCTTCCCTCCCTCACCAGCGATGACACTTTGTTCAACGTCAACACCGACATCAGGTTTTATAACAAAGCAAATGGGAACCAAGGATGGTGAGTTGAAATGTTTAAAAGTGTGGGACCTTTGATGTATTTGAATTTACCGGCATGCTGGATTTCTTTTTTTTTATACCTGTCACTCAGGCTGCCCTTTAACCTCATAATAACAAATCCATCTGTCTCCAACGGCTCTGTGCCAAAAAGTAGTCAGTCTATATCTGTAAGCACCAATAACAACGACTAAAAATAATCTCAACAGGAATCTGCTTGCACCACAACTTCTTGTTAAACCTCCACCCTCTCTATTTTCCAGGCACAATGCGGAGGGGAACGAAGAGGAGGAGGAGGACGAAGAGGAGTTCTCTCCAAAGGAAGAAGGCACCGCAGAATCGTACCCTAACTGGTTACGTTTTCATATCGGCATCAACCGCTATGAGATGTACTCCAGGCACAGTCTGGTGCTGGACGCCCTGCTGAAGGACCTGGCCACGCAGGAGGTCACCAGCGTGGGTGAGTCAGGCACCAAATTGTGAACTTTGAAAGAGAACATGTCAACAACAGATGGGTGGAAAGGAAGGATGACATATGCTTCAAAATGTCTTCTGGCAGGAAAAATGAAGGGAACATGAAAAAGACTGTTTTTCATTAGTAGACAACAGGGCTTAATAATGAAAAAAATGAAATTCCTCTGCAAGAGTAGAGGATCTGCGTCCAAGAAAGCGTTAAAAAGTTCTGTTCTGTAAAATGAAAGATTTGTGTGGAAAGATTCCGTAAGAATAAGTCTTTCCTGCAAATGATTTCACAACTGTCCGTTTCTTTGTATGAGACAAGTCCGCTATGAGTCTGATTTGTATTTCTCCACAATGCTGCTAATGACTTCATTGTAGTTTTCAACTTCTTATTATACTGATACCATCTTAAATTCTTGTGAAAGAGATCTCGGTGTGAAAATACGTTATCTTTTTTTTATATAATTACTGCATTCAAACTGGACAGTGAACACCGAAATATGCTCCACTGGGGCGCGTTGTTATCTCCATCTCTTTGTGCATCAACGTCATTGTGTTCCTTATAGACGCTGTCTCCACCATCTCTTTGTTATGAGTCCCGCTGGCAGCTCACAATCATTCATTATTCATGTTCCACATCTCCGCCCAAACGTAACAGTTTGTGTGTTTTCCCCTCTGTTGGTAATAATTAAAATAAACCATAATTAAACCATCAATTATTTGTAGGTGTGTCCAGACAGACTCCTAAGAACACACGCCTGGAAGAACAAATTCTTTGTTCCTCCTAAATCTAAAAGCACACGCACACATCATGACTACCGCACTAAAATGAGTCTGTGTCTAGCTGAACTCATAAATCATACGCACAGCGCCGTGAGGTGGCACAGGTGAGAGCAAGGTGGATCCATCATGATGGGGATGGAAGGCCGGTGTCGTGGTGGGGGGGGGGAGAGGGGGAGCCCGGAGCTTCCAGAAAGAGCAAAGAACATGAAGGTTTGGAAAAGGCTACATCGATTCATTTGCGGGTGCTTGGAGAAGCACAGCGGGAGATGGATTGTTAGATGAACACAGTCCCATACATCCTTGCACAGGTACAAAGACAGATGGCCTATAGGAGAATCAAACGAATCGCTCGTTGAGGTTTGCTCAAGTAATGTTTGATAGCACGTCAGCGCAGATACAATTGAGAGAAACAATCAGCCGAGCTCTGCTTAGGTTTCTCACAGAGGTTTAACTTTTGTAGTTTCAAAAACAAAATTGTATGAACGTCCAGCACGGCGCAGAGAAGGAGGTCGGCTCCTCGTGGATTGTGGCTTATGGGCCCAAGGTCACGGCATTAAAACGTTGTCCATTGTTTCCAATCTCTCAAAGGTTTTAGGTTGACTGCAGCTGCACTGACTTTAAACATTACTCTGCGGCCTCTGTCCTCTTGACCCGGCTACAGCAACTCTGCAGCATGTGCAGGCGTTCTGCTCTTGGGTGGTGCTGTTGTTATGTGGGTTTAACTCTGTGCAACAGTGGATGAACAAATACAGTAGCGATTGAAAATGAGTCACGGTAAACGGCCAGGCTTACCTGTGGTGAGTAAAGCAAAGTGAGACAGACGACAGAGCGCAGCAGAGAGAATACGAATAAAATGGCGACGTGTACAAAGAAGGAATGAGGGGAAAGGAGTGAAACAAATAGGAGAGAGATATCAATAAACACAAAAGACGGTCCTGTGTAGCGCGGGAAGCTACTCAGCCAGCAAGCCGTTGAGTAAGTGGGTCCACTACACAGGGCTTATGCTGATATTGGGGTTAGGCAGAAGCGCTGTGTTGTGTAATATACTCAAGTTAATGCCCTGTAATAAATGGGCAAATCCCCCAAAAGCCTGTCCATTATGACGGAAACACAACGCCTGGCGGGGCCTTTGTCTGAGTCTGAGGCAGGCAAGAAGCTACGGCTCCTTGGAGACATCGTGGACATGACTGACGGTCGGAGACATGTGCTCCGGCTCACGTTTTGTTTCTTGGAAGATCAGCTTGGTGGGAGTGAGAGAAGAAAGGACCATGGAGAGTCTAATATACAAACGCACATCTGGGTGCAGAGAAACATCTGGTCACAAGCAGTTCTGCTATGTGGATGGAAATGTGGAGTTCATTTTATATTTGATTCAGGAAATGAAGATCCAGCCATGTTTTGAGAGATGATTTTCAAAATGTAATTACGTAATAATAATAAGCTGAATTGTTTTGTCTGTGGGCCTAATGTGCCAAAAGTGAAGGTACTTCTTTCACTCATTTTCATTTTTGGGCTCCCTCAAAGCGACGCTTGTTTTTCTGAAGACATTGTCGCTACTAGACTCAGTCAAATTGTCCATCTCCGGTTTCATCAAACTCCAAACTAGCTGTAGTTGTCAGCAGATGCTTTTCACGCCATCCCTGTCCCTCAGTCACACCCACCTCCCAACTGCCACTTTGATTTCACAGTGCCTGGCAAATTGGTCAGCAGATGTGATGGCTCTATCATGCAGTCATGCAAAATTGCGTCCTCCAAATTGGCAAATAATGAAACAGCTGTACATATGTGGAGATGTATTCCTGTGTGTGTGTGTGTGTGTGTGTGTGTGTGTGTGTGTGTGTGTGTGTGTGTGTGTGTGTGTGTGTTTGTTTCAAATACTCATCCAACATTTCAATTGTTTTTCTCTCAGCCATGAAATCGGGAGGCACCCAGCTGAAGTTGATCATGACTTTCCAGAACTATGGACAAGGTCTGTTCAAGCCCATGAAGTAAGTGGCACGGATGGACTCTACACATTACTACACCAAATCATCTTAGATAGTATCAGTGTCAGATCATTTGATCTTTTTCCCACTAAAATAACTGACATTAAAAAAAAAACGTATTCGATACACCCGGTTAAGGCGCCCACTTGTAATGCATATGTTTCAAGAGCGCTACATGAAATCTCCTCTGAATAGGTGCCAAGCACTGCCGCTGCATGTTTCGCTGTGTTTGGGATATACAGCTCTCCTTTCTGTGTGATCTTTTTTGTGTCTGCTTTTTAATTAACATCAACCGGCTTATGTGTTAATTAAGAGGAGCTTTGAGCCATCGTCAACACGTCTTTGGGGAGTCATACATGCTACTAAATCCACTTGGCACATGAAAAAAAAAATACCCTCCCTCTCAGAAGTCTTAAGTTTTGCCCAATGAATTCCCAAGCCGACTCGAATAAGCAGTGTCCAGGCCAACTGGAAGTAATTGCTCAGGAGCCTGGTGTGATTGCTATGAAATGCATAATGGGTTTCTACAGGAGAGCCTCACTGGAGAATATAGCATCCTGAGACAGGAACAAGGATACGAGTCGTACAGTTGTGATGAATGCTGGTGAAAGCTCACAGTGTCACACCTTGTCTAACTGCACAGGTGTACTTTATGCTGATTTCTTTATTTCAAATAAACCAAGCTCATTACCATACCAGCCGAAGCCAAACCAGAGGGAGGATAGGGAGTTCAGAGATGTTGAATGAATGATGGAACATATATCATATGTATATATATCTGATATATTATTTGATATAGCATACAAACCTCTCCAGTCAACAACGGCATCCAGCGTGCATGAATGGAATATTGGAATCTTGATGGGGGCAGAGATTGGATTGGACATGGACTACGTTGCCATGCAAGAGTGTTGTGATGTCGGGATAGATTAAAAAGGAGAGTGTTGTAAGGTGTTGTTAGGATGTATCATCTGGAATGAATAGCATGTGGGGAATGTCATACATAATAAGCCATCATGCAATGTCTTGTTATGAAGACTTTGTTGGTGTCAGGACGCAGAACACAGAGTTCTGTTTTAAAGGTTGTCAAGGAAGGAAATGCCATTATCTCTGTGTATTGTATATGTATATATGAGGATTTTATGTACTTTTGTTGTCCCTGACACTAAGAACAGTGTGTCACTTGCCTCCCTTTTCAATTTACCTTTCAATGGAAAGATTGGAGAGTTATGAGAGCCTAGAAAGTATATTTTTAATTTTGTTTCTTACTGTAGATATAAGTAAAGCAGCCTTTCTCAGTTACTGTCAGAAAACTCTTCTGGCGGTAATTAAATGTCAGTTTCTGAATTACATTCCACAGATTGCTGCAGCTCTTTATTTAGCCTGTCATGTTTTATTAAAACTCCTCGCTTTGACTGTCACAATCATCCGTCTAGAGTGTCTACAGATATTTTACAAAAGTCCTGGAATGAGAGGAAATACAAAAATATCTGTTTTCTGAAAAATAACGTAGAAGGATAGACTTTGTTCATCTTTGGGGTCGTAACAGTAACACACATCATGGAGTTTTGTTTTTTCTATCATACCATTGATGCAGTCTATTTAATTTTAGCATATGTGGTGCATTCTGGGTTCAGTAGTTCAGAGCCTTCCTGTGTTGCATTGTTTCTTCTTCACCTGTCCTATTGTTCATTATCAAGTGGTGCTTTAAAGACGCTTTGATGTTCTAGGCCTCCTTTGAGCCGAACGCAAATCTGTACACTGGCGTGAAGCGGGAGTCTGCACAAGCCGACAGCTTGCCAGAAACCTCCACACGATGTTTTATCTGTGAAGCTGCGGGGAAAGTTTGTCTGAGAAGCTCTATGATCTCGTTTGGTGATTTAAAGTGTGTGTGTCCCCACAATGGGGCAATTTGGTCATTTAAGTCACGCCAACCTGTTTTTCCCCCCAACTAGAAATTATACCCTCTGATACTGGTGGTGACTGTTTCTGATCCTCTGATCCAATCACACAGGTACAAATATTGTTCTTTAGATGCGGATATTGTAAATCATTTTCAGAGGTTAGTTCATGCAAATCTGCAGTTCTCTGCACTGATACTTTGATACTAGTGATGTCCCCATATGAACACAAATGCAATGCAAATCCTTTTTGAACAAAAGACGGGGGGGGGGGGGGGGGGTTCCAGATATAGTGATTGAGAGGAATAAAGTGGCATGTGAAAAGAAAGAGGTCTGGTGTTGGAAGACAGATGATAGGCAGGCATAGACCAGAGGGAAGGGGGAGCAGTTAACACTGCCAACCTGTCAAGGAACTGGGTCTACCAGCTGGAGGCATGTTCCGGCCTGAGCGGACACCCTCTATTGCCAGGTCTCTGTGTCTGTCTGGCTCCGGTACCCTGGTGCCCCATCCTACCCATCCCCTGCCAAGATCCTGGTTGTTGTGCCTATACAGAACCGCAATGCTCGTGTCACGCTAGTCGGATGTGGTCAGACAGAGGGTTGAGGGATTGAAGGAGGGAGTGTAAGCCTAACATATACAAAGAAAGAATTATTGCACGCTGTTTGACAAGTCTGTATGCATTGCAGGAAGAGCAAAAATAAATGGGATCTTCTCTTTTTTGACTGGGACATGCACACAACACGTGTCCCAGTCAAGCAAATAGCTGCAATACTAATGCACAGGGTTTGTTGCATGTAAACACGTGTTCTAGAACATATATAGGGCACACATGGCTGTCCTATAGCTACGTGGGAAATCCAGAGGCATGCTCATCTGCATGAACCAGATCAGTTATGACACGCTCTAGCGATGGTAAAGCCAGTGAGGATGGATTCTTAGCTGCGACACCCAAGAGGCTGCTACATGTTTATTATGTGCAGGCTGTTTCGTAACCAAAAGTTCCTCTGAGGGGCCTCATCTTAACTGCTGTGTGCCAGTTGGGTTGTCGCCGACATTCCTCCATGGATCCTCTCTGTAGGTTCATCTGTGATTCTATACAGGTAGCCTCTCCTTGCTCTGGTTATTGATCTTATCATGAACATTTGCTGATTTTATAACGGGATTTGCACGCATTTGTAAAGTGCAAGAGAAAACAGAGGTGTTTTCAATGGCTTGTGTATTTTATGGTGATCTTGGTGCTCCCCTTCTGCTTCCAATGATTTCCTTTATAAGAACTAGTTAATCTGTCCATCTATCCGTCCGTCTATTTACTAGCTGCTTATCCAGACATCACCCCAACAACACTTTTACAGCTCTTCCGTGAATCAACATAGTTTCTAATTAAAGCTGTGACTGGTATTTACTTTGAGTAACAGTTCTTTCTAGCAGTAAAAGTTAATGTAAAGTTGTAATTTGGTCTTGTCAGAAATAACGGGTCTTTTCTGGGTCATAATGTGTTCAGTTAGATATTTTCTGCTGTGTCCCTCCTTTTATTGTCTTTATTTCTCACACAAACACACGCGTACGCACACAGTCAGAGTGAGAGCTTTGAGGTGTCAGACGTTCACAACATCTGTTTCTCATGCAGCTTTGTTCTCTCGGCCAGGCAGCCGCGTCGGGCCAAACCCCGCAGCTCTTCTTTAGGGCTCCTTGGCAAATTATGTTGTTTTTCATGTATTTGAACTTGAAGTTTTTATATCTGGCTAACTGCATGTTTGTGACTGTCTGACTATGTCTGACTGTGTGTGTGTGTGTGTGTGTGTGTGCTTTTAGATGTTCCCCATTCCTACTGTCTCACAAGTGTTTCATGACCTCACAGTGTAACAGTTGCCAGGCTGGGCGTGCCCAAAGAAGTGTTCATGTAATTACAGGCCAGCTCAATTGCTTTTGATGATGCTAATCACGAGTTATTTTTATATGTCGGCTGCGTATCAAACGTATCACCCTATCTAACCTTTTTTTTTCATCTGTGAATTACTGTAACTACTGTTTCCACCTACAATTTGGGTAAGTAATAGATAGTGGATACAGTGAATGTGTTAAAAACTGTTTAATCATCAGGATATTATTCATTATTTTATGGAACTCTGTGGTGAGAATATGGTTGCCGGTGTTTCAGTGGTTTGGATGAGTCAAAACCGGCTTCCTACAATCAATCAGCTAAATACAGTACGCTGGAAGGATGGGTATTTAATGACTATATCAAAAGTTGGTTGGTTCTAAATTGCTGCTCTGATGGGTGTGTGTCTTTGTGTATGTGTGTTCATGCCTGTGGCGTTGGGTTTGGGACCAGAGCGTGTGTTACACCACATCTGAGGGAATCACATTCTTGCAGTGGTGCAACGCTTGTTGAGACTCAACTTTGTGTGGTTATGTTGCTAATCTACCCTAACATATAATTATAGCCTAAAATACTGTACGAGGGACAGCTTCCCGCCAGGAAGGTTGCTGCTGCATTTATCTGGAATGCTACAAATTAACTTCCTCCCAGGAGCTGAGTTCTAAACATCTCAAACAATCGTTTATTTCTGTGAGACGAGGAAAGCAGGCCAGACTTTGACTCATGAAGGTAAATAAGTACTCAGGAACGCTGGATTTAGTTGAAGGGGAATTTTCAAAGGATAATTGTCAATTAATCTTTGGTGAATCTTGCATCGGCAATTAAGACCTTGCATTTTATCAATTTGCCCAGACAGGTTAACAACTTGCTGTCTAACATACAATCTTGCCTAATTCCCTAATGTTTGTCTACCTCAGAAGCTATAATGAGGATAGCTGTTTGGGCTTCGACGCACCAGAAGGGGATGATTCTTCTTGTTTTCCTTACAGCAGTCTGAAAATGACAAAGCACACACGCTTCATTGTTACATCCTCACTAAATCAACTGTTGCCCGTTAACAATGGGACCACACGCACTGCACCAACCCTCACGACTGAGCTCAGTCATTAGACAGCGACTTTTCCCAGGTAGATCCATCGCAGTCTGCATGAATGTCTCTCCAGGTCGAATGAGTGAAACTACCGTTCTTCGGCAGAGAGAAAGAGGGAAAGCATTGTGGCCTATTGTGATGACATGCACGGAGGTTAATGGATCCATTGTGGGCCAGGCCCTTGCAGGTCAAAGCCTGTCCTACGCAAGGTGGCAATTAGGGCGATGTCCGACTCCCCTATCGCCCTGACAGAGGCCGGCGGATGGGGGAGGAGAATGCGATCGTTGTCTACCAATTAAACCAGTAGAGGGTTCCGCCTGGCTTTGCCCATTGTCGGGGCAGGATGTGGGAGGGGCCGCTGTCGCCAGGTACGGTATCACCGGGCTACCCGATCCGGCGGCTTGCCTGGGTCACCCTGGGCCTCCCACCCTTTTAACCGCTCTGGGCAGTAGCGGCGCAAACAGAAGGGGCTCTGTTGTACAGGTGCTGGGAGACTCCCGCTCAGTGTTGCTGCCGCTGGGAAGATTGTTTGCTAATGGAACTTCTCGGGTTTTAACAAATGTGTCGACCGGCTGGTGGAAAAGTAAGGGGATCACCAAGATCAACAGTCCTTACACTTTGGGATCCACAAATGTGTTTCAATCTCGCCCCTCGTTGTGAGGTATGAGGAGGACCAATGAACCAGCTGAACATCCTCATTATGAGTTGATGAATTTGGACACAATCTGCAGAGACATTAAAGGTCAGTGCCTCATGATACGCTGTATGACCAGTTTTAGTGAAGAGAATATATAATTCCCTTTAATTTGAGCCACAATTTCATTTGGCCTCCTCTAATAATAAGAATAGAATAAGTGCTTCTTCTTTCGAGTGATTTCGTCAATAGGTACTGAAAGTACCTTTAATCCTCAGAAATGAATACTTGATTTTATTCCTTTCACATATGCATTAACTCTTTACACCCTCAAGTACTCTGGATGAGTTCCATCCCATTTAGCGCTAACACAAGGATAAATGCAGCTCTTGGAACTGTTTTCCCAGCGGTTTCACCACTTCCTCCTTCACCGCCGTCACCCACTCACCACCGCAATGACATCTCTCAGCCGCCACTTAGCCTCTGATAGATGGCTTCTATTTAGGAAACGGCATCTGACCTCAAACCGCTGAACACAACAAGACTGTTGACAGGCCTAAATAGGAAAGTTCAGCAGCGGGAGAAGCGAAGCACAAACATCCATGCCTCCGGTTGGGTTCCTCGCCCACAGAGTAGCTTTCTGGAAAGACTCTTTCGATTGCTTTCGTTGGTTCAAGGTTCCGACGTTTTGGAGTTCTATGCAGTTTCACTGGGTGGTGTGGAATCCATTTTGATTGGGTGAGGAGAAATACTCGACGGCTTATTTAAATTGAGCTGAACGTGGTGATAATGTGGTGGATGAACTTCACGAGCAGAACACGACAACCGCAAAGCTTCTCAGGTGATTATTAAACACATTTGGGAGCTAAAAACAAAAGACAGCACTCGTAAGTCAAATGGTATTAATCAGATAACCAGAGACAAGCGACAGCCTCTGTGGATCTCCCGCCACATGTGTGGCCGTGTGTGTGTGTGTGTGTGTGTGTGTGTGTGTGTGTGTGTGTGTGTGTGTGTGTGTGTGCAGGTTGGCGTCCGACAGCCTTCATCTGCTTTTGTGGTGAGAACACGTTCAGTTAGAGTAAACACAGACGGGGAAAGGGGAGATTGGCCAGCAGGCACATCGCCCTTCGAGGGAAAATGAAATCAGAAGCGGGGAGGTGAGCGAGGGAAAGTGATGGAGATGTGTTTGCAGATAAAATGGCTCCCCGGTTTAGACCCGGGGAACCTGAAGGTGGCACACACTGCCTGGGAAAGACAGAGGCAGAGACAGAAAGGGTGATTATTTTCAGAGCAGTGAAGGTATCTGCCAGCTGCAGCAGGAGATGTTAGCAATTGTTTTAAGCAGTATGCATTTGGGAGAGAGAGAGAGAGTGTATGCGTGCGTTTGTGTGTGTGTATATTTGGGTCTTTTTCTTGTCTTTGGGTCAACATGATAGGATTGTCTGAACGGATGGACTGAGATAAAGGACGTCCACAATGCTAACTCACAATCCAATTAACTTTTCTTGGCCCGAACCAAACGTCCTGGCTGAAATTCACGTCTGTGTGCTTCTCAAGATTTAGCTACATTTGCTGTTCATCAACTACTTAGCAATAATCTAATACATCTTAATCCTAGGCCAGCCAGGAGGACGGACCTGCACGCAAACCCTCTCAGTAAAGATCCTCAGTCTAGGGATGATTTATATGGCTTGGCAGGTCCGCTCCTCCTTAGCACTCATTCTGGCCCACTCATCTGCCGATTTATGCACAGGGAGTCTGCTTTGTATTTTATCAAAAGAGGAGGACATGATTGGATTTTTGACCCGGTCAAAGATTCCCTCTATCCTTTTATGACTTGAAATGCATTTCGCGACTAAGAAAAAAAAATGACCTAAAACAGAGCATTGCTCCTGCTCTGGCAGCATCCACGGGTTTTCACGTGACGGTGAAATGCGGAGAAAAAGAATGAGAAGGAAGTGAGACTGAAGGGGAGAAAGTGTTGCTGCTTTCATTATCTATTCCCGAATCCTGCTCAGCCCGACGGGAGTGACTACGTTTTGCTAGGCCTGCAGTTTCTGCAGTTTACTGTCACGCTCACACTGAGATTTCTCTCATCAGCTTCAGCTTACACGTCACGCTGAATACCAGCGCTTGTTACTCATTCCCCGTGAGATGAAGACTCATGGTAATGCCCGTTGGTTTTGTGTGCCCGCACACACACATACAGGGAGAGCTCACAAAATCCCAGTTGATCCAAACACGCGGAGCACTTTCAGGTTTGTTGCTTTCCTTTGGGAGACGTTGTTGGTCTGACGGTGCCTTTGTAAGAACCGGAATGTGAAGCCGTCTTTTCCTACAATATGTACTTGGCTGTGGTTTCTTCGTCAGCCTCCCGCCGCCCGTCCACTCCTCCTCTCTTCTGGCGCTGTGAGTAGTGGCAGTAGCTTTTTCTGGAGGAATTTGCTGCTGGAATAGATCGTACAGTTCCTGTGTATCGGTGCCTTCTCCTGCATCACAAATGCTCTTTGTGGAGAACATTCCCAGTGAATCTTGGAACGCACAATGTTCATTGTCGGTGACGTGGTGAGGACGTTCCGTTTGGTAATGCTGTGACATTTTGAAGACTTATTCGTAACAGGTGGTGGGCCCTAAAAAACAATTACTGTACAACATGGGTATTTATGTAGGAAAATATACAGAGGAAAGCTTCAAGAGAGAAATGCATTCTGTCAGTGTGCAGCGCCAACACACACGTTCTGTAGCTCATTGTTCCAAACATCCCCGAGCTTGCACATTTTGACATCTAACCGCCGTTAACCCGAGATTGCCCTTAATGTTTGTGTATTTTCTGCATAATTCATGGTTCGTATGCTGTGCAAAGCCTGTCATGAGTTGCACACCCGCTGAAGGATTGCCTCAGACTTGTGCTATTGAAAGTGGTTAATCCTCTGCGGATGGATATGTAAATATAAATGGCTTTGTGTCGCTCCGCACTGAGGATGTGCGTTTTGTTTGTCGTGTGATGGTGTGGGAGAGAAGGGAGACGAACCATAAGCATAAAAACCTGTCCCCTTCTTCAAGTATATACAATCCCCTTACTGAACGCACGCGCCACACAAATGGCATAAATAAAAACAGCCGTATTGTTCCAGTATATGAACCTACAGTACATGCACATCACTGCCCCGCTGCACCATGGGTAAGTCATTCTTTTTCACAGAGTATTCGTGAGACGTGGGGAGTCTTTTCCCAAAGCAACACAGGGTCTTAGCTCAGCTATAGTTCCAGCTGGCTGAAGGAATTTGTTTTTTGGGGTTTCATTCACGTCCCCTCTGTCCCCTCCCTGATTGAGCTAGACGAGACAAAAATACCAACGCTGTATGTGGCTTCAGTTTATCGTACGAACCCAACAGGCAGATGGATTTCAGGCCAGTTGAGAGGTGGCCTCGGCCCGCTGAGATGTCTCGCTTGCCTAAATGTCACTCCCTGGGGATCAAACCCCCTTCAAACCACCGTTAACTCTCTTCTCCTGCACAAAGTGTTCACGTTCTCTGCAATTCGCTCACATCCATCACCGGGAAGCGCAAAGCTTCAGCCAGCCTGATGAAAGTCCGCCAGGTCGGAGTGATGTTACGTTCTGCAATGCAAATGTCCCCTTCTGCCGAGTGTTCTCTTCAGATGCCTCTCACGTACGTGAGGCTGGAGTTACTGACTTGATATTTGAGGCCCAGCTCAAAATAATAAAACACGTATGACACCATCTCCAGATTGTATTCATAAAGAAAATGAAAAAACAACACAACAATGCTGACCAAAATAATTTAATTTGTTAGTTTTGTCCAAAATCTGTTAACAGCTGTGAACAAGTTTGTGTAATATTGCAACAAATACAAGTTTTTTGGATTGAATGAAACACAATTAAAAAGCGAGTCGTCAAATATTTTGCCTCAAAGCCTCCACTCTGCAGCTTTGCAGGTCTTTACAGTGATTTGGGGTCTTTAAACACTGAGCACTGTGGAGTGATGTACCCAGGAGAACACAACTGAAAATGTCACACTTGTCAAATAAGGCCAGCAGAGAAGGAAAAAAAAAGGTTCATAGCCATTTCAGAAATAGCTCCAAGAGGAATGTAGAGCAGAGAAGAAGGAAGTGGGATTCAGCCTCACAGATTTAACTTGGGGAAGTATATGTGTGTGTGTGTGTGTGTGTGTGTATATATGTATATTGTACATGTTGACCAGGGATCAGCGATTTTCTAAAGATCCGCACCACATTGCTGAAGACTAATCTGCACCAACATCTTGTAATATCCTGGTAAAGCCGGACAAAATGAAGGATCAGTCAACACAATCATGTGTAAATTGAGATTTAACGTTGACAGTAGTCAAGATGAAGGAGCAGGATTTTGACACTACAATTGTGTTTCTAAACAAGAAATCAGCAGCAAACATCTTGTGTTTGTCAGTTAATTGTTTTAGTCAACAGTATTTTCCGTGTATCTTCTGGATTTTCAAAAAAGATTTAATTTTAAGAATATCCAGAGAAAGTTACGTTTGCTTTTTATTTCTCAATGTGAACGCAAACTGTCAGTAATCTGTTTTACTGTCCTAAGCAACCCGCCTTTTGAACGTTTCCAGGCTGAAATGAAGGGAGATGAATTGTGCGCAGGGATCATGAAATTACTCATGTTCTATTCACGTAGTGCTGCACTGCACTCGTTTATTGTATTTACACTAATCCCCCTCCAGGCATTAAAGGGTTTTCACTCACTGACAATCATATTTTGATCAGACCTTTCAACGTTCATATTTTAGCTCCCGTTATTGTCCTTAATCCCCGACCCGTCGACAGTCACGTAGTCTCCCCTCTGTTATATTTCCGGCCCTGTGTGCCGTCTGCATGCACAGAGGGACGATGGAGAGCAGCAGCGCTTTGCACGCCCATAAGCCGCGGTCTGATCCCTGACATATAGAGACAGGGACTGCGAGCCATCTGGCCAAATGAGACAGTCGGGTAGCTACGATCTCTCTGTTTGACGCTGGACCGTGACTCAACGCGCGGGCCTCGCACGCACACACGCACAGACACAACGTTTGAGCGGCTCCGAGGGGGTTTCGTCATCTGAAAGGTCGCCGGAGAGCTGCGGGGGTCACAGACAGTGACCTCGCCCGCGGCACGTTTCGATTGCGAATTCAAGTTCTCAGTTTATTGCGGAGATCCGGCAGCCGAGACTGACTGAAGGGCCTTGAGATAATTGCGAGACAAGGAATGAGTGAGATTAAGCAGTTTGAGATAATTGGAAGATGGAGAGCAGAACAAGCTAGATGACGTTTTAAGAGAAAAGTCGGGTTGTGGGATCTTACTACACATTTGTAGGCCAATTAAGATTAAGAGTTGTTGAATGTATATTTGCATTTGCTGACATTGCAGGGCCATGACATGTAGTACTGCAAACTAATGTGGTATTCAATGTAGGTGTGCAACACTTTTTAAATAATTGTAATACCTTTGAATAGAGACATTTGGTGAGAAACACTAAATATGAAAAAAAAGGTGTTTGCTTGCAATGAAAATCTGCACATCCTTCTAGAGATATTATGTAAATTAAAATAGAATGACTAACTCGTCAGTTAAAATGCAGTGTTAGTCGACACCATTCACATTGTCAGTTGCCTTCTATGAATAACAAATCCCTACCAGTGTGTCTTTTATGGAACATTTCCCTTAAAATGGTCCTAAATGAAAAAATCATTATTTTGTTAATGACTCATATCTTGAATCCACTTAATTCATGTAACTACATCCCTCCCCAGGGCACGCTTTTCTGATAAAAGATCAATCAATAGATAACTGCACTACACCTCTACGCGTACTGAATACTACATGCAGCAGAAAGGAATAATCTTCCTCCGCCTTCACATCAATGCCCCACTCTCGCCCCGCTTATGAGGATCTAATAACTTTGAAACTGGAGCCCTGACTGAGGCCGTCATCCGTCTTCTTCAAGGCGAGTCTTTTTCCCAGCGTTCTTATGATAATACGGCCCGTGCTGCTTCCCACACATGCAGATAACTTTTCCCTCCAGGCGGCGCCTCACCCCGGCTGTTGAAAATAGCCCCGACTGGAGCAGCACTTGTGCAGCATCGATTCCGAAATTCAATCTAGACGGCTACCTCGGGTCCCCGGGACAATCCTCAGACCCCTCTCCGATACTGATGCTGGAGGAAGCGAAGAAGTGTGGAGAAAAATAAAGGGGAATCAGCAGACACAGATCAAGGAATACACACGAAATGTATGAATACACACGCAGCTCTCTCTGATTCCTCTGCATGCACCAACAGATGACAGGTTGAAGAGGTCCTATCTAGAGTGGATGTATTGCACTAATCACCTGTTTTTCTCCATAACCCCTCATGTGCAAAAACAGACTGGGCAGATTAATTCACAGTACAAAAGATAAACCGTGTAGTGCTGCTCACACAGAAAGGGGAGAAGCTGCTGGGTGTTTAACAGTGTAATTGGAGTTAAGTAGGGTCAGGCTGGCAAGGGGGGAATTCATTTGGCTACACGGGGTCCAAACAGGATTGGTAAATCCAAGCAGGTGAGAAAACATTCATTAGGGTTTAATGTTATTGCCTGAAATAACAGATTTGTTTGGCCACTTAGGGGCAGCAGAAACAAGTTGCGACACGACACAGATATCTACCACTGAATTGATATAAACATGTGCTTATCTAGACATGCGGCAGTTACGAAGCAACGTTATTATTCACACGGCCGTGTTTCGCTCTGTTTTTGGCCTCCGGCTCCTCTTCTCCAACTATCCATCTATTCAGCAGGTAGAACAGAGCTGAATATCGAGCCTAAACGCACCATTAAGCTCCATAAAGCTGAGATGAGTTGCTGATTTATAATTGCCTGCAGGTTCATCACTACAAGCCACGACTTTAACAAACAAAAGTTGTTCATGGCTACATTGTCATTAAAGCACGCAGTCTCCTACAAAATGCAACACTTTGTAACCACACAGAAATGGTTCGTACGTAATGTTCTTTTTATTTTTTGTGTGTGAGTGTACAAATTTGTCAACTGCTTTGACTCATATCTCACAGAAAAGTACTCGCCGCGTCTTCCCAGACACACACACACACACACAGGGACAGAGGAATGAGGGTCAGACAAAGACGGCTGTCAGTGGGGCCTGAAACCTGCTGCGGATTACCAACAGATGACGGATCTCCCTTTCCGCCTCGCTCTCTCGTCCGCTCAGTTGAATCCGTAGCAAGAAGAAAAATATAAATATTGTTGATTTGTTCACATGTGTGCTGTTACCACCCAACAGAGAGGATCGTTTTATTAAAAGATTGCGCGCGTACGATGGCTGCGTGCGTACAAAGCGTTGGTGGTTGAAGTCCTCAAGAATTAGATCCCCGTGTCCGCAGGAACGTGCACGTGATCGGTAGAGGCGCTGCAGGAGCCGTGTGGAGGGTCACATGGGAGAAGTTGCCTAAAACAGACTCTGAAGCAGTGTGTGCTTTAGGGCCCGGGCTGCTTTATGATTGACAGGTCAATTGACATCCCAGCGTGGTCCGCTCTGTGAGTCGCCCGCAGTGTCGTAGTCCCACAGCGTTAAGCTCTCCACAGTGAGCGTTCAGTTGAGGGTTCCGGTTTTTGGTTGGGTTGGAAAATGTATTTTTCCGCATTCCGTTGCACTCTGCCCCGCCTCCTCGAGTCCCTTCTGTTTGGGCCGGTGTGCCGAGTGTACGCCCGATTCCTCCAACACAGGCCTCCTCTGTGCAGGCCTCGGCTCATGAAAGAGCACTACGGCTGCTGAGTCAGCAGTGTGCGAATTGAGTTCACACACGAAGGCGGTTCCGCTTCCTCCCGTCGGCAGCGCGCGCATTGCTGGAGCTTCTGCTCAGGCTCCACTTGGGATAAAGCGTCTTTTATTGTCGAGGACACTCATTCATATAGTGTTTGAGTGTGTGTCTGTTTGTGTGTGTGCGTCCATATTAGAGAGGGTGCTTGTGCGATGGCGTTTCACATCACAAGCCTGCAATTACCGTGCAATTGAAATTCTGAGCTTCTCTCGTGACAGGAAATTGCATTTCACGTCTTAGTGACCATGGCAACCAAAGGCTGTGATGACTGTCAGTCAGGGTCTCTTCAAAGCATAAAGTGCAATCAAGGAAGCCTAAACCTCAATATCTCACTTTGTTCTACAGACTTTCCACGAGGAGTAACTCATTAAAGTATGAGGTTAATATATTTGCAGCACCGAGTCTTTTCTGGTGACCCCTTTGATAAAAAGGCCTATTTGAGAGATAACAAGGTGCACTGAGTGCTCCGGCTCATGAGGGTCACCGCTTAAAAGCAACTTTTGTTCCGCCCTCCTTCACCTCCACAGCGTCTCCCATCCGCTCCCCTGAAACACCACCGGTCCCCTCCTGGCTCCGGGTGAGAAAGCAGCAGTTGATTTATGGGTAAATTGCTGCTTCCGTGACGTGCGAAAGAAAAGGACACGCTGGCTTCTGCTGGCAGAGGAAACTTGAGGGAGAAGGAGGAGTGAAAACAGTGGCGGCTTTCGAGGTGTAATCCCCACTAATGTGATGGAGGAGGAGGAGCACGAGGGGAGACGCTAAGTGTCGGCTTTGAGTAGACGCACGTGAGCGAGGTTCAGCCCAATCCGTGGGGAGGAACTACAGGATGGGATCGGAGATTCTCATCCAGCTCGTCCACACTCAAGACTCTTGGTCTGTCTGAGCTGAGATGAGAATCTAATGAAAGCCGAGGAGATTTGGGCGTTTGAAACGTCGTACCTTACGTCGAAGCGCATATGGAGATATTGTTTTAAATTGGCTTACTGACCCCGTTGTTACAATATTGGCTATAAAATCATCCCATTTGTGATAAGCGGGTTCTCAAGAGGGGGATGGTATGAATTCACCCTTCGGCCTCCAATTCGAAGAGATCTTCTTGAGTTTATGGCGGATATAAATGTAGAAATGTTCTTTCTTATCATCTGTCGTCTTGGTAATCTTATCCAAGGTTGAGAAATGAAAGGCCTCGACTGGAAACGATCCTGCTGACTTCATGTTAAACGCTTCCTTAACCGTTGTCTTTCAGGCAGACTCGAGAGCAGGAAACCCCTCCGGACTTCTTCTACTTCTCTGACTTCGAGAGGCACAACTCTGAGATCGCCGCTTTTCACTTGGACAGGTGAGTTCGTAAACCCCTCAAAAAAAAAGCAGTTGTTGAGGTTTCTGTGTGACTCAGGCGTTTCCCGTCCAAGCGGGTTTCCAAGTCAGCCTTCACGGTTTGTTCCAGGAAGAATGACCGGTGGCTCGTGTCCGTTCATAGAAACCACAACAGCATTTATAAAGCAGAGGTGTGTCTTAATGGACTCGAGCTTTGGAAATCTGAGCGGGATCCGATTTGTTACATGAGGCGTTCGATAACACATCGATCGTCTCCTCCGCGGAGTATATTGATTCCCACATGATCCTTTAATTCGACAGACTTCAGCTGACAAGGTAAAAAAAAAAGAACTCAACATTAACTTTAACATTGTGTATGAGGCTAAAAACTTTTATTTATTTATTTTTATTTATTTGTTTCATTTACTTTGTTATATTTCTGATTTGAAATAATCTGATTAAACATATTAAATATTGCCATATTAAACATATTAAATATATTTTCATTTCATTCAAGATTTTAGGTAAAGGGCCGAATCGCTGCATTCCTGTAAATACTTCAGGGGGGGTTTTACCATCTGTTCCTATCCCTACTGTTTTTATCATCTTTGGGAACTCGTTGTGACTCAGGGGTGTCTGGCAGGCAGAGTGCACACAAATAGCAGCTTGAGTGTCCCCTCATGGCTAAATACACACACACACACACACACACACACGCACACACACACACACACAGGTGTTCCTTTGTCACCTGGGCCCGACATGACGGTGCAGTTTGCAGCTCCTGAATGCGTTCCTCTGTAGGCTAAAGTTTCCCCAACTCTGTGTGTGTGTGTGTGTGTGTGTGTGTGTGTGTGTGTGTGTGTGTGTGTGTGTGTGTGTGTGTGTGTGTGGCCGTGAATGCTCCCAGGAGGCTTAGCTTCAGTCTCAAACAGGTCAGGGTCAGTTGGACAGCAAACATACAGTGAGGCGGGCTGAAGATGGGCTGAATAGGTTGTATAGTGTTCAGACATGAGAGCTGATGAAAAGAATGGGAGAGAGGGAGAGAGAGGGGGCGAGGGGGAGAGGGGGTGGTGGCAAAAGTTGAAGCACAAGAGTTTGAGACCACAAAGTGTAGAATTCACTAAAGCGTCTAAATATAGTTGAGACGGTTGGTGTGTGTTTGTCTGTGTGCTGGTGGGACGGGTGAAGGAAGACGCATGCAGCCGTTTTCTGCTTGTTTTGAAACAGATGGAAGTCAATGTAAAGTTAACAAATTGAAAGAAAACAATGTACGTGCTGCAATGATACCGATGAAGCCTGTACTGTAAAGACAAAATATCTTGATGTCTCACTTTTTTCCATGGATGGACATTTGGCCGGGGACGTTCTAAACGCTCTAAAAATCACCTGAGCTGCAGACTAAAGATCTTTTGAAGCGGACAAGAACATTTTAGAGCATTTTTGTAAAACTGTCTGAAATTGGCAATCGTGATATCATTGGCACCCATTAAAAAGCCGTTACGTTGGATGTAAAAATCAATTCAACCATTAACTTTCTTTAAATGTCTCTCTCGTTCTTTAGGATCCTTAATTTCCGGCGCGTGCCCCCAGTGGCAGGGCGACTCGTCAACATGACAAGGGAGATCAGGGACGTGACGCGCGACAAGAACCTCTACAAGACCTTCTTCGTCTCACCAGGTAGACGTGGCACAATACTGCAGCTAGCTGGCTGCATTACTCATTGTTAGGGGACAGAGCTGCACGCAACACTGGCTGTAAGACTCTGGATTACTTACAAAGTGGGATACGTTTCTGTAGTTCTGGGTTTTTTATGGCCTGGTCTTTTCTTCAAGGGAGTACAAATAGTAAGAACGTGTTGTGCCCTGTGTGGTAGTAGCCAAACGTCACCACCAGATGGCACCGCAAACCAGATTATTCTCATTAACTCAAGCTACGCTTTGATAAAAAATAAATACACATCCATATAAAACCACTCAATAGAACTAAATGACACAATCTAGAATATATTGGGTTATTTAGGGTTATTTAGGGTTTTACACTGATTAGGGGAAAACTATGGACTCTTTCAGAGTACAGGTGAAATCAAATGAAGGAATATATAATAATGCATTTGTCACGTATCGGTTTTCAGGATGCTCCAAAAAACATCACAAACATATTATTGTTGAACATGAAATAAACAATTTGATCTGCTGCATTTCCCAATGTGTAGTTTGAATAATAAGTGCAAGAAGAGGTTTCTGAATGAGAAGATGAGAAGAAGACTGTACATAAATTGAGACAGTTGTTTGAAGGCCTCATCACATTCCACCATGTTTGCTCCCTCGTTCATAAACGACCACGGCATCACAATTTCTAATTCAGTTTTTTTCTACTTCTTCCCTTTAGCCAATAACCTGTGTTTCTACGGCGAGTGCTCGTACTACTGCTCCACCGAGCACGCGCTGTGCGGTAAACCGGACCAGATCGAAGGCTCGCTGGCAGCCTTCCTGCCGGACCAGAACCTGGCCAAACGCAAGTCATGGAAGAACCCCTGGAGACGATCCTACAGCAAACGCAAGAAAGCAGAGTAAAGAAACGAGGACACTCCTCCGAGTCAGGGTCGCTGCCCGCGGCTCATTGCTCCGACTGGACATGGATGCAATCATTTCTTTAAACCTATTTACGGGTGTGCGTTTGCAGGTGGGAGGTGGACAAGGATTACTGTGACGAGGTGAAGAAGACTCCTCCGTACGACCGAGGGACTCGACTGCTGGACGTGATGGACATGACCATCTTTGACTTCTTAATGGGTAAGAAGAAAATTACGTAAATTACGTAGTAGATTAACCGTATGTTAATCTACTACCGCGTCCACAGACGCTCTGACCACTTTGCTCTCTGCTCGTTCAGGTAACATGGATCGACATCACTATGAAACTTTTGAGAAATTTGGAAACGACACCTTCATTATTCACCTGGACAACGGAAGAGGGTAAAGACACTCAGCTTCTTTTCAAGGGCCTGTCTTAACAGCCCAAAACATATTTCACCCACGGAAAACGGTTGTGTTGAAGAAAAGTTCATTAAGCATATATTTATATATATATATATAATATTTGCTTTACACATTTCTAATCAAAAGTAATTCAGCAAAAAGATGAATAGCAACGTGTGACATTGTGTGTTTTTCTCTGTAGTTTTGGAAAACACTCCCACGATGAGCTGTCCATCCTGGTGCCTCTCATCCAGTGCTGCAGGTCGGCCTTTTGCTTGTTTTGTAAATCTCTCTCTCTGTATTTGTGCTGGATGGAGTTTCAGAGCAGATTGAACTTTTGGCACAGCGCTCGCCGAGGGGTGCGTGGAAATGGTTTTTAGAGTGCAGTGTTAGAGTTGCTGCTTCCTGTGTTAAAGGCCTATAAATCTTTTTTTTTCTCAAACTGCTGACCTGGCTAGACTGACCCCAACGTTAGAAAGTATTTCCAAATTCCTAAGAGAGACACAGCGACGCAGAAAGAGAAAAAGACAAGAGAAATATAAGGTTGCCATGTGCCAAGATGGACAGATTTGTGCTTTTGATCGCAAATCAGATGCAAACTGGCGTGAAAGATAATCTTGTGACGCCATAGTAGTTGGAAAAGTATGGTTTAATGTCAAATATCCTCTTTACTTACCCGTTCCAGGCTGAAGACATCGACCTACCTGCGTCTGCAGCTGCTGGCCCAAGAGGAGTACCAGCTGAGCTCCCTGATGGAGGAGTCCCTCCTCCGGGACCGACTGTCCCCGATCCTCATCCGGCCTCACCTGCACGCCCTGGACCGCAGGCTCCGCCTGGTGCTGCAGGTCCTGGCGGGCTGCATAGAGAAAGAGGGTCATGGTAACGTTTTGGAGAAAGATGTTGGCGGGGACCCGAAGGCCACCCAGAGGACGCCGGGCCACAGGTAGTGAGGGCAAGACGCGCCAGGTGACGGGAAACGACACACACGTGAACGATGGACCGAGTCTGTGGCTGTTTTGACCAATGGGATCGCAGCGAGAGTCCACACAAGATATCGAGCTGAATTCAGTGAATTCCAAGACTTGCCATCATTGCCTCTCTGCAAGCTGCTTTTAAGTGTGCTCACACCAGGGGGGCGGGACAGGACGGGGGGGGGCTTTGTATCGAACAGATGCATTTTTGTTTTGTGGGACGGATAGGAACCGTCGATTCCTGACTGTTGCTGATTTAATTCTTTGTTTGTTCTGAATGTGGAGGGTGCCAGTTTGTTTTAGGTGTTTTATCACATTACTACGTAACCAAATGACAAAGTACTCTGACTTGTCGGCTCGTGTTGCCGGACAAAAAGCTTTATCGTTTTTTTCTTTGTAAAACATGTGAGGCCCGGGACTAAGCGCCAACCACCGCGGGAATAACAGCTTCAAAAAGGCTTTGCTGTCACAAAATGTCACAGTATCAGACCAGACTGACATGTTATCACATACTTCTGAACGGCATTAATCTGAGTGCAAGTATATTTAACTGTTTGTTCACTTTGCCTTATTCTGATTTGTGTCTCTTTTTTGAATCGTCTTCTTTTCCCCCATCTCCCGTGCAAGTGTAGCGTTCGTAAAATGCAGTACAACACTAAAATTGTGTTTTCCAAACCAAAAATAATGCAGAGAGACCAGATGGTTTGTTTGTGAAATGATCATTTCATTCAAATTCACTGACATTCTTAAATGAGCACCGGAAACATCTAGAGTTGTCTGTTGTGATACTGTTTTGCGATTCATGCATCACAAAATGTTAAAGTTTGTATGTGGAAATTTTATGAGATTTCATGTCAAGATAACTATTTATTGATGTGTCACAAAGATTGAGAGCCCTTTAATCACTTCTCTGTTATGCTGGTCTATACTTTGAGATATGATAACCTAAGTTACCATAGAGTTTAGCTATTTAAATTTCCTTTAAATACTATTTCTGATGTTCACTTGGTAGGACAACAACACGCCTATTTAATTTCTGACTCCTGTGCACTGGATGACCGGCGACCCGTTCAAGGAGAGAAGGACAGTACTTGAATGTTTTGGGGTCGGCAGTATAGACAACATGTATAGAGTTACAAATGGTGTACAGTCTGAGTGGAGACTTTTGCTTTGAGGGGGAGAACGGGGCTAAAAATGCCTCATCGATCCACCAGGAGGACTTTGGGCACAGTGCTTTTATCTTCACATTGTCAGTGTAAATACCCAAAGTCAGTTTGAAGACCTAAAAAGCTGCACCGTGATTTGCTTCTGTTTTCTGCTATTGCATTGTTACTGTGAAGATCTGTTTACTAAATGATTAAAGTGTGCAATGAAAACCAAAGTGTGGACACATCCCTGTCGTAACATTTTAACATTTTTCATTTCTTTTTAATTACATATATTATCCACATTTTGATGGCATACAACAACAATGGATGTAGGATTTTTGCAGTTTCCAGACAGTATTGTTTTGCAGGTTCACTCTTCCTCTTTTAGTTGTCTTTGTTTTCGTTCGGTCTGTTGCTCGAGACACAAAAAAGACATTTTAAGAATATCAGCTGCTGACAATATCTGTAAAACACAGAAACACAACACTTGTTGTGAACTGTTATTGTATATATCTATGAATTTCTTTGTTTGTTTTTTAGTCTTTGGCGTTTGGCACACCTCTTTACATCTAGAAAGAAAACACAGCAGGTTTTCGTGGAATATGGTTTTTAATCGTTCCACTAATCATAATACTGTAATGAAATGGCTCACAGACCAAACAGAGGTTAATTAATTCATACATCTTTGGCAAATCTTTGATTAGAAGGGAAAATTGATAAGCCGTTTTATGATTAAAACATGCAGTATTGCAGTATTGGAGCTGTCAGGTGGTATGTTGTGTGCTATGAATAAAAATGATGGCATAATTAATAAAACTGCTAATTTAACGACAAGCCAAAATCAACCAAGAGAAAATGTATTACCTGAATCATCTATGAAGCTTCCACATTAACATGATCTCACAGCGAAGGGAAACAAACATCACTTGCAGCCGACACATCTGCCACATCCATTCGTTGTAACGACCATAACGCACATAACTACACCTCCTTCTTTTGCTCAATGCGACGGTGTTAAACAACAGTAGACCGGCATGCATTTTGCAGCATAGCATTCATTATTCCAGCTTTAATCTCAGTAAAAGCCGGTAGTTCTTGTACCGCCCAGGAGATGGCGCGAGGGTACCGCGGCCGCGAGCTCAGGCAGAGCAGCCTGTTACAAGGCCTTAAGTCACCGAGCACTCAGAATGTTGGGGTCATGTTTTAGAGGTTTGCATACGTGCAGAGTTTTGTCAATCTACATACAAGTCATGAGCTCATTTTGCAAGAAATTACTACAGTGTTTGGAAAAGACGGGGTGCTTCGGTGTAATGATAACTTTTAACGCACTTCAAAGAAACGGCCACTGGGTTGTGCTCCAGGATTCGGCGTCACCGAACAGGTTATTGATCGATTTGACGAAACATTACACAAGCCATGGCCATCAAAGTCGTAAAAAATTCACATACACAGCACTGTGTAAATTCACATACACAGCACACTGATTTTTTTTTTTTACTTAAAAGTCTTTTTACAAAATGTGAATTATTTGTATTACAGTAAATAATCCAAGCAAGAATACTCCGTGTCCCTCGCCCCTCAGCCGTAATGTTTTCTACCCTCCACAGCAGCAGACCACCCCACGTTTTCTTTGCCTGGTAACAGTATCCAACACCACTGTCCTCCCGTCTCTATGGCAACAAAGAGCGACCCCCCCCCCCATCATGCCCTGCCTTCCATTGATCTAAGGTGTGTGGTTGAATCCTCGATGACCCTGAACCTTATACCCCCCCCCCCCCCCCCCCCCATCGCTGAATTTGTCGCACACATTTCTGGAAAACAAAATAGCCGCAGTAAATCTGTAAAGATAAAAGATGAATAAATCCACAACTTAAATGTGTGCTGAAATATCACACAGCCACTTTATTCACTAATAAGTAGCCTATTTCCCACGGGCTGGACTTTAATAACACCACAAACCGTCGAGCACCTGTTAGTATTTCTAAGGCCTCACACTGAGGACAGCGGCTCTCCTGCTGCTCCCTCTGAGTGGGAAACACACCTGAGAACAAGCAACATGCACACACTCCACACACACACACACACACACACACACACGTGCGCACCAAAAACAAGCCCGTGCGTCAGAGCGTGCGGGGCGAGCCCGAGATGAGAGGAGCTTTCAAACGCTTCTTCAGAGGCAGCGGGTTTTAACCCCTGTCCGTCCCGGTTGATGTGGGCGCTGTGGGCGAAATCACGCCTCACTCACAGATCTGCGTTGATCAAGACAAACGCGTCCCGGGGAGGACGGAGCGTGTATGTGCGCGGTGTGGCTCCATGCAGCTGGTGGTGCTTATGTCTAAACTGTCAAATACTAATCAACAGCTTTCAAACGGAGCAGGCGTGGAGGGTGGGGGGGGGGGGGGTATTTGTCTGTCAGGGCCTCTCTTCTAAAGCATCAGGTGAGTGGGATCGTTTCTTCGTTTTTACTGAGAAGTTTACAGGCTTAATCAACTCTCATGGTGGAACGAAACGATGCACCGTCCCTTTTCTGGTAAAAACAGGCCTAGACCCCCCCCCCCACCCACCCACCCCCTCTTCCCTCACCCTCCATCTCCCCCACTGTTTTTCAGCCTGAGCAACACCATGGTGATAAGCACGCCAGCAAGGAGCAGGCTCTGTGTCTCGTGAACTCATGAATTATTAAAAGGCGACTATTTCGTGGCTGCTGCTAAAATTAGGAGCTGCCGTATGTTAGCTCGAATTAGAAAGCAGATGGAAAGCGTCCATTTATAATACTGCACAGGGTTCGACGTTTCCAGGTGAAGATGCTTTGTGTGTGTGTGTGTGTGTGTGTGTGTGTGTGTGTGTGTGTGTGTGTGTGAGCACGGCGACAGAGACAAAACTCTCCCTGTCTGCTGTCAAGGTCAGACGGAGACGCATCCTCTTTGCGTCACGAGCACCGGGAGAGAAATTAAACTCCAAATCAATTGCCCTTGAACCACCGTGAGCTCGTGTGACTGACTGACTGACAAGGCGTGCCGGCACACGTCCTTTTACTGGCATGCGTGTGCATGACAGGAGCGATCATGGGCCATCGAACGTCCGGCGTGGAGGGAGGGAGGAGGCCGCCGTATGCAGAGAGGAATTTGGAGTTCTTGCCGATGAAAACAAGGAGAGGACGTTAATTATTGACGCGCGCCGGAGCAAGCTGCTCGCAGTCCCTCATCTGTCACTCAAGAAGAGGAGGAGAGGAAGAGAGAGAGAGAGAGAGAGAGAGGAGGAGACGACCGGATGGGAGGAGAATCGCAGTGCCTCCCCTCCCCCAGCATCCCCCCCCCCAACCCCCACACACCCTCCCTAGCTCCTTATTTTCATTCATAACACAATCAGTGACACGCGCATACAGGCCTCTACATATCTCGCCCGCGCAGTGGCTCAGTCCCTCTCCATCCAGAGACCACCCTCTCCCTATCTCCCTCACACACACACACACACGCACACAGACACACACTTTCACAAACATACTATGTCATCCCGCCCACCCTCCCTCCTCCCCCCACCAGCATCTTTTCCTATCGCTGTCTTTCACTCAGGGATTTTTGGTCATCTCTTTTCATAAATGAGTAAGAGCATGACTCACAAACACACACACCGTTTTGTTCTCGGGCACACACACGCCGCTTCCTCGCCACCCACTCAGAGAAACCGAGGCAGAGAGGGAGAGGTACGGGAGGAGGAGGAGGAGGAGGAGCAGGGAAAGCAAACCTGAGACATAAATGAGATTTGAAGCTGCCGCTCTACCTTTCTCTCTCCTGCCAGGTGCTGAGAGAGGGAGAGAGAGAGTGAGGGAGAGGGAGAGAGGGAAGTTTGAGAGGGAAGCAGGTAGCAGGTGGTCCCACGGCTCAGCCACTCCTTACCTCCCTCCCATAAGTACATCAGCAACCTCTCTCTCTCTCCTTCTCTCACCCTGACAAACGCACCCACACACACACGCACCCACACACACACACACACACACACACACACACACACACACAACCACACACACACGCGTGCGCACGTATGCGCGCGGTGACTGCTTGACTCCCCGGCAGAGGCTGCAGGACCAACCCTCCCTCCCCCCTTCACCTCCTCTTCACCTCCCCTTCAACACCCCCCCCCCCCCCCCGAGCTAATTCCATTATTCCCGACTGGAGGGAAGAGGGGCTGTCTTCTAATTGCTTTCTCCCCCCCCCACCCCCCGAGACCCCCCTTTACTCTCTCTCTCTCCTCCACCTCCTGCTCTCCTCCAACACCCCCCACCCCCCTGCTTTTCAGCCCGCCCCTCAGCCCCGCGTGCACTCAACATGGCAGCAGACAGGCAGGGGAGGGAGGGGAGGTAGAGAGAGAGAGGGAGAGAGAGAGAGAGAGAGAGAGAGAGAGAGGGGGAGGCAGGCTGCCGCTATCAGAGGGAATACTGGTGCCATTTTCAGCATCGCAGGGTAAAAGGATTGAGCCTCGCCGCGGTCCGCTCGGCTCGGCTCAGCTCGGCTCGCCTCGGCTCGCTACGGCTGAACGAGAGGTGGATCGGAGGGACAACCAAAGGAGGAGAGAACGGCTGAGCCCCCCTCATCACCCCCGAACCCGCCCCCCCAAACGCAGGTACCACGCCGTCCCCTCCATTCGTTTCTCCTCCAGCAGGTACACGGGACGGGACGTGCAGGTGGAAGGGAGAGCAAGGTGCAACGGCGGAGGGGGAGTGCGCGCTCGCGCGCTCGCGTGTGTGTGCGTGCGTGCGTGTACCTCAACGTGTGTCCATGGCCATTTGGGGACAGCAGAGACTCTCCTGGGATTGTGTTCTATTTTCACTCACTGGTTGCTTTACAGACGCAAACGCGCACTCCGAAAACCAACATGCGCACAACATGACAAAAACAACAACAAAAACAACAACAACACACGCACAGCAGCATGTGCATGCGAAACCCATCGGAGGACATGCGGGGAAACACGAGGCTGAAGCCTCCTTGTTTGTTGGGGTTTGTGGGTCGTTGCGCGCAGCATCCCGGTCCGAGGATGAGTTGCGTAGCGCTGCAAGCAGAGCCGCGGCGTGTCGCGCACGCTGTTTACTCTGCTCGTTGCGTAAGGAGCCGTCTGAGACACGCACACGCTCTAATCTATGAAACCATGCACGGAGACGGATCCTGGTCCTTTTTAATCCGTCTGTATCCATCACTGTCCATGTATGTTGTATGCAGTGCTGCAGTGCGAGGATACTGCGCACATAGTTGGTATTTTTTAGTTACAGGTGAATACTTGTTTATGAATAAGAATAAGAGAGTGTGTGTGTGTGTGTGTGTGTGTGTGTGTGTGTGTGTGTGTGTGTGTGTGTGTGTGTGTGTGTGTGTGTGTGTGTGTGTGTGCGTCTAATATGCTGCATAGCCTCACTTTACCACAGCGGCTTTACCACACTGTGCCATTAAAAGATGCACTGAGACTGCAGTGTCACTGCTGACGGAAACTGATGCTGTACCAAAAGCCTCGCTCGCCCCGATGAGAGCGAGAGAGAGAGAGAGAGGATGAAAGTGAGGGATGGAGACAGAAGGAGGGAGGTGGAGAGGAGGGAGAGAGAGAGAGAGAGAGTAAAAAAACAAACACTGTGTGTCTCTGCGTGTGTCTGTGTGTGTGAGTACGGCTGGTCTGTTCATGAGTGCGTATGTGAGAGAGAGAGAGAGAGAGAGAGAGAGAGAGAGAGAGAGAGAGAGAGAGAGAGAGAGAGCAAGGGGGTACGACACAGATAACGCAGAGAGGTGGAAGAGAGGTGTTAGGGAGAGAAAACAGAGGTGAGATAGAGATCAGTGGCGGTGTGTGTGTGTGTGCGTGTGTGTGTGTTTACCTAGGAGGATGTGTGTGACTAAGTTCACAAGAGAGAAAGAACGATAGAGCGCGAGCGGGAGAGTGATAAGAGGTGAAGGGAAGGAAGAATAAATGAATGGAAGATGAGGGACTGATCCCCTATTGCCATGCAGCGACATGGCGGCCATCAACACGTAAACGTCTGCCCTGGAAAAAAGACCCAGTGTGGAACTGTGAAATGCTTCTTTGCATATAGTCCAGGCAAACAATATGTTTTGAATCTCAAGTGCAACAGTGCAACAATGCCTACAACATGTTTATCAACCTCTTTTCCGGAGGATGCAAATGTTTTAGCTGACTGGTTGTGCGTGCATGGTTTTTGTTTTGTGTGTTTGTTTGTGTATCATAACCTACGTATTGGTAAAAGTAATATTTCTGTAGTCCAAAAGCAATAGATGAGACACAGACAGAGAGACAAGAGCCCGCCCACCGGCGTGGCACAGCGCGGCACGGCACGGCCTGGCAACGCAACGTACCTCGAATACGCAAGTGGTGCTACACACACACAAGCTGAAGAACACTCCCCTTTTTACCCTGGCTTTTCTTCTTCACACACACACACACACACACACACATAATCCTCCCGTATCCTGCGTGATGCAACGCGATGAAAGGAAGCTGATTATCATGGAGATTGGGAGGCGTGTGGAGGGCAGGTTTGTGTGTGTGTGTGTGTGTGTGTGTGTGTGTGTGTGTGTGATGGTCAGTAAAGGGCACACTGAAATTGGCAACTCACTGCTGTGGTGAAATGAAAGGTGAGCGCTCCCCTCTGTGTCTCTCCCTCCCTCCCTTCCCCTCTCTGTCTCTCCGGTCTCAGACCAAAACAAATATACGAGGTCGTTTATATCAAATCTCCTAATTTTGCGTCGTGTTCAACTAGATCGTCGCACTTTCAGTTTGTATGTGTGTGTGTGTGTGCGCTTATGTGGACCAGACTATAAGCCTCAAGTGCCCACCTAATTGCCCCGGAGGCTTATTGTTATTTACTGTGGGGGGGGGGCTATTAGGCAGACACACAGAGAGAAAGACTGTTTGTCCCTCATTAAAGAGAACCGCCGCGAACACGAGCGGGGCTGTAGGGAGCGACCGGACCTCAGCACCGTCATTAAAAGCGCCCACACACACAGACACACAAACACACACACACACACACAAACACATTTAGCCGCTAATGAATGTGGACACCCCAACTATGACTCATATAGTTGTTCATATTCACCTCGGATGACAGTCTCTATTTCTTTATAAAAAATCGAAGCGAGTGTTCTCTCGAACCGAATGGTTCAACATCAGCATGGGAGCTCAGCACAAACGTACACATCCGGCACACGGTGCCAGGTCAACATGCCAGGGGCCCGACTGGCGGCAATCAATTTTGCTCCCTCGGGAAAATGCGTAGGAGCCCCTTAGCATTGTACTTTATTGGTGCATACTACCGCACAAGTTTTCGAACAATTCATCAAAGGTGCAGTAATTAATTGCCACACTAGAAACAACCTGTAGCTTTAAAGGCCCTCCGGGCCCTTTAGTCAATTCACCAAATTGTAACAAATTTCTAAATGGCCAGAAGACAAGTTGGAGCACGACTTTGATGAAGAGGCCTTATCACTGGAGCTCAGTCTGGCTACGTTTAAAGTACTCTACTATGCGGACAGCACAATGACATTCAGCCAGAGAACAGGAACCTAATTGAGAAGTAGTTGTGTTGTGTAATGTTGTGTATTATCTGTGGCAAACGGCAAACACACACAGAAAACCCACGCATGCTCCGGAAGGAGTAAACACGTTCTGCAACATGATGTCACACCCATCCCTAATACAAAAACAAACACAGAGTCGAAATACTGTCCCCCACATCCCTGCATGACACTATGGCTCCGTCTGCATCATACAACCTGACGCACACAAACGCACCGCGCATTTCCAGGAGCTTGAATGTATCGTTGGCGAGAATGTGATCGAGTACACACTGTTCCAGTGAACAGTGTACCATGGCTGATAACCTAGATCTGATTACGCACAGCAGCTCTTCGCATGCACAACTGTGAGTGTGTGTGTGTGTGTGTGTGTGTGTGTGTGTGTGTGTGTGTGTGTGTGTGCGCGCGCGTCCACTTGGGCCTAATGCAGTTTGCAGGTAATATGTTTTTATCGGGCAAGCCGGGACAGCGTCGGTGCAGTGTATTTGTCTACGGAGGGCTGACGTATTAGAGTGGGGGGGAACATGGGGGAGGGATGGAGGGGGGAGGAGCGGGCAGGGGGGAGGGGGGAGCGAAGGGTTACTGCAGGGAGAAGACAGAGGTTGGGATGAGAGAGAAGGCAAGGAGGGGTTAGAGAGGATGAGGATGAGGAGAGGCTCATCTGTATGCCGGTTGCCGTGTGCCGCTTGTTTGATCTGCAGGGAGTACTTAGTGCTGGATGGTGTGATGGTGCGATGCTGCAGCGCGGGGAAGGCAAAAATAAGGCTCCCGCAAGACCGTGTTTGTGCGAGGGAGGACGGGTGTGCGTGCGTAATTAGGTGCGAGGCGGTGGGTGCGGCACTTTGCTCATTAAAAGGATCTGGCTGCCGTTCAGCTCAGTACAGTTCATCAACTGTCCTTCACATGTCTCGTCCTCTTTCTCCTCTTCTTCACGGCCTCTGTCCTTCGTCCTGGTCCGCTCTCTTTGCCCCGGTCCCGGCATTAACGTGACAAAAAGCTGCTGGGGGGCCGGTGGTCCTGACAGTTGTAAAGGGGGCAGGGGGGGCATCTTCCATCACTGATGAGTATTTGATCAAAAGTGGCTCATTAGGGCCGAATGTGTCATGCTTGTAAAAGATCACTAATGAACACATTTGCACGCATCCGTACTAATAAGTGTATGTGTGAGTATATGCGTGTAAGTCTCACTTACACAAGTGCTTTTTGGAAAATAGAGTGAAATAACATAAACGCGTATGTGTTTTTTGACTCAGAAATGCATAAGTTTTTTTTTCAATACAGTGACTTCACTCTCTTTTGCATCATATGGAGAATGACATGTGCTTATTATTATTATTATTAAAGTTTTCAGCCTGAGTGGGCAATTGCAGAGTTTTATTTGCATGCAAAGCCGCTACGCACTGAAACCGGCAAGAAAGAGCGTCATTTTAGTTGAGGTGTACTTTCATGGACACATGTGTGTGTGTGTGTGTGTGTGTGTGTGTGTGTGTGTGTGTGTGTGCATTCAGCTAAGTGAGCGCCTCGCTAAGTAAAGCCTGTCCCGCTGCTGTTTAGCCGTCTGCCAAAAAGACAGAGAATGAAAGAGAGGGAGAGAAGAAACAAATTAGGCAGAGGGAAAAGAGCGATTTCAGGGGAGAGAGATGAAAGTCCTACTGGAAGGAGTGAAGAAGAAGGGCAGAGAAGCAGATGGAGGAAGCAAGAAGAGATACGGTGAGGGGAACAAATACAGATTGGCGCCCAGGCAGAGATCAGGGAGCTGTGGAGGCAGAGAAAGATGGATTGAGGGGAACAAAAAAAATGCAATTTGGATAATTTGAAGAAGAAGAAAAAAGCAGGAACAGAAAGATACAGATGTATGTTTGAGTGAGAGAGAGGAGAAACAGGAAGCAGGTTATTGGACGAGGCGACCGGCACGAATCGTGCTGGAACCTGAAGCTGTCGCCGGCTACGTCTCTCCTGTGTTCTCATCGCGCAGCAACAACGGCCCTTTGAAAAGTTTTCTACCCACCTGCCTCCCTCCTGCGCCTTCAAACGGCAGCTGGAGTTACATAATCCAGAGAGAAACGTTGACAAAAAGAGAGATCAGAGACGAATAGAGAGGGAGAGATGTGTCCTCTGCCGTGAGATGATACACAAAGACACCCACTACAAGCTGAAAATGTATCCACGTGCAGACAAGCATGACACAGTGTTCTTTCTTTGGCATTTTATCAATTAGGAAGCTTTGTGTTCTAATGACTTTAATGATGTACGCAATGATAAAAACGGCCCATGAGCCCAACCCGAGCTCTGCATTTGAAACAGGACACGTGTCCGGTCTGTGTGAGTGAATGTTTGTGTGTTCAGTTGTTGAGTGTATCAGGGGGCAGGTGGGTTTGTGCGTGAGTGGGCGGGTGCCATCTACGTGTGTTGTGTCAGAGCATGTAGGTTAGAATAGAAGCGACGCTCTGGGGAAAGCACTTAAGGCATCGCTGAATGCCTCTGCCATTTCATACCTGGTCATTTAACAACGGGATCGAAGTGACGCATGCATTCACCCAACATCACACTCATCCATCCAGATGTTATATAGGTGGCCAAAATGTAGCTTTTTCTAAAACTCCGTTTTCAGAATGGGATATGAAATGATAGTGATCAGATGACCATGTGTAACTGAGGAGTTCGAGGTGTAAGGTCAAAGGTCAAAGGGCCGCATGGCTCCGGTGCACAAACATTCCTCCTCCACACAGACACGATGATCTTTCCTCGAAGTCGAAACGAGCCAACGATAAATCCCAGCCGCCTTTATGTCTACGATTGTTGCATCCCTCAACCCCCCCCCTCCCCCTCGGCCTCCCTCCCCCGGAGTGCATTACCCGTACCCCACATGCAGGGCTGTTGCTAGGTTGCACACGCGTGTCTGCTTAAGTGTACGTGCCGGCTTGTGTGTGTGTGTGTGTACGTCTTGCTTGGCTGCCTCAGTGCTATGGACGCAATGTGGGTTCTCTGCCTGTGAATTAGCTTCCATAGCAACCGCTGCCACGCCGCCATCCAGCCAGGCGGGCGTGGAGGTGAACGCCGCCGTGGAAGCGGGGACAGGCCCGATGCCAAACCTGCGTATGGAGGGCACTCCGGCATGCGGAGGGTTACAGACAATGGGGCGTTGATGTGGCAGTGATGGGAGCTGTGTGTGTGTGTGGGGGGGTATTTAACAATGTGAATTTGTATGTGGATGCAAACAAAGTCAAAAGTAGTGACTTTGTTTGGTGCTCCTACAGTTTGCGTTCCTACTGTTTCTCTTCCTCCTTTGCTATTTTTGTTTACTGCTCAGCATCTCTCCTCTTTTCATCCCCTGTTCTCTCCCTGTTTGCGTTCCCTCTTCTGTCTCCCTCTCTGTTTGCTTTCCTCCTCTCTTCTCTCATGTCTCTCGAAAGAGAAAGAGGTTGCGGCATCGCGGAGGTGGGTGTAACGCGGGGGCAGAGGAGATTTTTATTTTTATTAGAGTGTTATTGTCAGAGCCATCACCTTGGTAACGCACAGATATGCATATGCATCACAGTCAAAGTTTGGCACAAAACAAAAAAAGCGGGCCCAATGGTACACAACTCACGCGGTGAGCTTGAAGTCAACCGAACACAAGGACAAAACACCAAATTAAAAACATACAGAATGACTCAGACGCCAAACGTCGGCGTTTAATCTAGATGATCGCCACATCCCAAGGCGAGCCGTTCGGTCCCCCAGACAAAGGGGCGGTGAGGCGCATATTCGGGACGTGGCTAATTGCCAATGTTCTCATGCAGAGAAGACATGAAGGAGATGCTAATGACCTCTTGCTCAGATGTACTTTTTGTATGTCTAGCTGTAGTCATGGTAGCCAGGATGAAAGCACAGATACATACTCAGATATTCACACACAAAAAGTGACCTGTGGCTTGGATGAGGGATAAACCTGTGCCAACATTTGAAATTAAATTATAATTTGATATCAGCAATTATCTCTAGTTAGGATGTATTTCTGGAATGGTGAACAAAACATAATGAATGCGGAGAATGGCGCTTCCAGGCTTTTTGTGCTTTAAAAATTGCTTTAATAATACGTATCACCTTTTCTGTGGAGATAATAACATATGTGTTGAGGCTTTACACAAAGACGGGAAGGAAAAAGAGAAAGAAAGGGAGAAAGAGAGTGAAGGCTGCTGAAGTACCTTGTAGGGACCAAGAATAGTAATCAATCACACACGTGCACGCACATTTACACTCCCACAAAAACGCACAAACACACAGGCAAATACACGCAAAGCACAGCTGGGCCGTGGAGAAGCCATCTGTACCGCCAGAATAGCGTGCACGAGTGTGCGTCCAACGTGTGCGCACGTAGGTGTGAGTTCGCATTTTCTCTCACGTTGGCGACCGCGTGCATGTGCATGTGCATGCAACCACAATCAGGATCAAGTTCCAATTTTGTCGGCTGTGTCACATCTTAGGGCGTGGGGAGGCACTCACACAAGCCCGCATTTACATGCATCGCACTCTTTTTGCCAACGCGCGCATGCACACGCACACAAACACACACGGACGGACGTGGGGACTCATGCATAAGCATTAACCCTCACCTGCTGCCATAGGCTACATAGCAATGCATATTAAAAAGACCAGGATGGAGGGCCACAGAGTGCAGAGGGAGATGGATGAGACAAGAGACGGATGCAGTGAAGACAGGACGGCCTGTTTGGACGGCCAGAGTCATCTTTGATGAGATCTAGGTGAGAGAGGACGATGCAAACTTATCCCGGCTTGACAACAGTCGAGCAGCCTGGGGATTCATTTAAATTCATTAGCTCAGAAGGCTAATAACACAATCCGTGTGAAACGCTTGAATGGAGCGCCGTCAAACAATCGCACAACATCGATCTTCCTGTAAAACAACTATAGGCTCGTCACCTGGGTGGTGGAATTAGCTTACGCGGGCAACAATTCACAGCTACCGAAGCAGTCCCCCCCCCCAGCATTGAATTAGAATAGGTAAGCCGCGGCCCAATGTAGCATTTTGCGTGTTAGGTCGTGTTAGGTGAGTCACAAGCTTTGCTGGGAGAAGCCACAGCACAGATTTAAACATTAGAGCAGTCAACAAACCCTGGGCCATATCTCTGTGGCCACATTTAATCATGTGCGTTGACACCCACCGACACACAGGCGCAGACGCACAAAAAAACCTCATAATAAAAACACATACAGAACACAAACAAACTAGAGGACAGATTTTTCATGACGTAAACAAACTCTGGGGAAAGACCAAAACCAACAGTGAATTGATCCTACTAACAAGTACAGTACTCTTCTATGCCAGAGAGCTCTGTTGTTGGGAAAAAAGAATTTAAGAAACACGTCGTTTGGACTAACAAGAGCATTGTAGCTTCTTTTTGAGTCAAACCTACAGCGAGAACAGACTGATGTATGGAAATAGTCCCCTGCCTATTAGCACTCTCATATTAGCTGTTTATAGAAAATTGTGTAGCCTTATCTTATAAATTAAACTTCATTCTTGTGAGCCTTTTTTATTTTAAGGGAATGAGCCAATCGTATTTAACGCCACAACTACTTAAAACATGCAGCTGCAGCTTTGAATAATGAGTGAACTCTACTCTACTACAAATTTAGCCAAATAAAAAAAACTAAAACATTGTTTTGGTCTCACGATTTGCGACACGAAGCAAATGATAGAAGAACTTTTTACCCCTTTTAAAACGTGGTTCTTTTTTTATACTTTGTTTATACTTCTTTTTGCTACTTTGCAAGGTCCGTCCCCCTTTTTCGGGAGCAGGAAACCTTCTCATCGCTTTGTCTCCACTCCCCTTACATTCTCTCACTATACCTCTCCCCCTTAACAGCACCTCATCACATGACGCCACCTTTCGAGTTACCCCCCTCTCACTCTCTTTATCTTCTATCTCAGAGCCTCCGTCTTCCTCTTCCCCATCTCGCCTCCCTGTAACCTTTTCATGCCGTTGCTCTCTTCGCTTGCCTTTTTCCACTCCCTTCCTCTCGCTGGTTTACGCGCAGACGTCCCTCTCGCGATCCGTCTTAGCTCTCGATTTTTCAGTCTTTCCATCGTTCTAAGCGTCAACATCCTACAGCCCGCTCCGCCTCCTCTCTCCCTCTTTCTTTCCCTCCTTCCTTCCTTTTTCATCTCCGGCTCACATCACATCTGCAAGTCTAACACCAACCGCTTCCCTTTTCAGCATGCTTCCCTCACCACTTTTACACTCATTATTGGATCTGTTCTCCTCCCTCCCCGCCCCTCCATCTCACTTTCGCGATGACGCATGAATGCATATTTCTGTCTTTCGCGAGCAGCCACATGCTCAGGCGTCGGCGCGCAGTGCATCCTTTTCCCGGTTAATGAATTCAGCGTGCCTAATGTCATCTTCAAGGTTAACAGCTGAGGCGCTAATGCCGAGCGGATCTTGGGGTCGTTGCCGCTGTAGGAAACACTGAGACGCTCTCACCGATTGGTGTGCACTAGTAAGTATTTTAGGGGCTGGAAATGATGTCGTCTGATGACCTTCATCCATGCGTCGTCAAGGAAAACATCGAAGGATAATTAATAATCCTCCTAATCAAATGGTAATTATTGCCATGAATGTTTGGAACTCAAGGCAATCAACTGTAGGGAATTGCACGCTGTTCAAGCCTCAGCCCTCTATCTTTGTCCCCTCGTTTATGTTCATTAATGTGAAGAGCCGCCATTGTTCCATGGATAATTCATTGACATGCATGGCAGCGGCTCCCACGTGTTTGTTTGCGCGTGTGTGTGTGTGTGTGTGTGTGTGTGTGTGCGTGCGTGCGTTCGCCGCGGCGGGGAAACGGACGCAAAAGGCATGACAAGAAAATAACCTTCCCTCCCTCACTCGTCTGTTGCGATGACGAGACGCCTCTCTCTTTCTTTTTTTTCGCCCCCCTCTATTTTTATCCCCCCTACTCTGCCCCACCGTCTCCGTCGCTCCCTCCATCTCTCCCTCTCTCTCTCTCTCCCTCTCCCTCTCCCTCTCTCTCTCCCCCTCTCTCTCTCCCTCTCTCTCTCTGTCTCTCTCTGTCTCTCTCTCACTCATTCGGCCTCTCTGTCCTTGGGTGTCTGCAGCCAGCTGTGTCTTCGGGCCATTAGTGCCTCCCCCCACCCCTCTCCATCCATTTTCCCCATCACTGATTCCTCCAGCAGACTTCACCCCCCTCCCCCATCACGCTCTTAGTCCTCCCCTCTCCTCCTCCTCCTCCTCCTCCTCCTCCTCCTCCCCTCGCACCCCTCAGTCCATGTGACCACTGGGACTCCATTGTCACAGCAACCGCCGATAATAGTCTCGTCCTCGGCCCGGCATTCCGTTACGCCACTGCACCAAAATTAGATGTTTACCGAGACGCGTCTGTAAACATCCGCCGACATCTACGAACGCACAAACAAAAAAAACTGACGCATCAGATAAAAACACCAGCGACCACATGTCTAATGTTCGTATAGCACATTGCTGCCATCGCTACGCGAACACACCCGCCCACCCGCCACCAAATCTACACCGTCAGCATCCTCCCCTTTCTGTTTATGTAAACATCTTGTCGTGCTGCCGGCCTCTCGCGTTATGGAAAGTTATTGCGCTGCATAATGTAGTGGCATTTACTCCTCTGCACGCCACCCTCTAACTCACCCGTCGTGTGAAAGGCGTGATTGATGTCCCACCGCGGTGCGGCGTCTTCGGACACACGGCAGAGGAGAAAGGAGCAGGTTCGCCTTTGTGTCCCCGATGTGTCTGGCAGGGAAGCACGAGAGAGCTTCCGGGGCACACGTGGTGATGAGGTCGTAATTGAGTTGGGTTTTATTCTTTTATATCACCAACGTGAAACTGAAGTGAGAGCAAAAGGACTTAGTTCTGTGAATGACCGTTTTTTGTGGGTTTAGTAAGCAGCCCATCATGTCATCTAATTGCCTGACTACCCATCAGATTTACCCGGTCACCCCTTAGGGGGGGTCCAGAGAACCACCGGACGACGAGTAGTTAAGGCCAGGCTGGATTGAGGGGTGGGATGAGTTGGTCAAATTTTCTCATTTAAAAAAAAAAATCAAGGTATTAACATATTTGCTGGAGTAGATTCTGTGGAAATTAAAGAAGAGAAGATTTTGTTACCCAGAAAAATGTAAGTACTTCATCACATTGGAACGCTGGCCACCACGGTCTAAGGTCACACTTGAAATTCAAACCAGCTCCCCGCATGGGGATGGCGGAGGGGCCAGCGAGCAGCTAAGAGGGCAAAAAGCGCAGTGTTGACGGAGCTCACCGTGAAGACGAACGCTAGGAGCAAATCATTTAAATGGCTTTGAGGTTTTTGCATGTCTGTTATTTACGTATGCTTGATATTAAAGTGTATACGTGTGCTTCTGCATTTGTGTGTGTGTGCGTGTGTGTGTGTGTGTGTGTGTGTGTGTGTGTGTGCAGTGATGGAAGTGTCGTAGGTTCATGAATCCCGAAAGCCTCAATGGCAAAATTACGCCCGTCCAACACACACACACACACACACAAACACACCCACTGTCTCGCACAACCCATTTAGTTCCCTTTAAACCTCTGGACGACAATAAAAATGGGTCATCTCAAAAATGGGGGGGCACTTATGCAGAGACATGTACACAAAATGATGGCCCATTGCATAATTTGTATCCCCCCATCCTGTCAGCAAACCCCCCTTCTCCTCTCATCCTTTCTCCTGCATGCTCCTTCTGCCCATCCATCCATCACCCCCACCCCCTACTGCCCCCCACCCCATCTCCCCCTCCACCCCTCCAACCACTCTATTGATTGAGCCATTCAATTTCCGGCTGTAATTCAACTACACTGTTGCACTTGAATATGCAAATGACCCCACAGGGGTTGCCGGTGCTGTTGTTGTCATGGTAACCCCTCATCACACAGAAAGAGCACACGCGCACAGGACGTCGTCGCACACGAAAGCGGCCTCCTGTGGCTTCAGGAAGGAGAGACAAGGTGAAATGTGTGTGTGTGTGTGTGTGTGTGTGTGTGTGTGTGTGTGTGTGTGTGTATGTGTGTGTGTGTGTGTGTGTGTGTGTGTTATGAGTGACCGCTGTGCTCCTGTGAAACAGAAAATTTGACAGTGGCATGAGAATTGGCCGGGGCCAAAATGACCTCACCGTACCCTTGGGTGTTTGTGTGAGTGTGTGTGTGTGTGTACGTAGGTGCGCGTGTCTGTGTGAGCATCTGCGATTGTGCGCGCGTCTTTGTGAGAGAGGAAGACTGTGTCCATTGCCTTGCCGCGTGCTCTTCTCCTCCCCCCCCCCCCTCCACACACACACACACAAACAACCCCACCCCCCTCACACCATGTGCAGCCCTCTAATCGCACTGACAGGACAGCAGCACTCCGTGTAGCTTCTGCCGCCGCGCATGCACAGAAACACAGGGAACATAAACATTCAGGGTTTTAACACTGACCATGTTTTCTACTTTCTCGCTCATGCACACCTGTCAACGCAAACAAACGCGCACATGCGCGCGCACACACACACACACACTGTTTTTATGAGCCAACGCTGTTGTGTGTCGTCACTGCGCTCCTCTCCCTCTGTGCCACTGTCTGTCTCTGTATGTTGCTTTAGGGACATTTTTAGGTCACAAGGATGTTACAACAGTCTGTGTGCGCCTGCGCGTGTGCATGTGCGCGCGCGTGTGTGTGTGTGTGTGTGGTCATAGGGGAACAAGAGAGCGCCTGTGTTTACTCCAATATGCGATTCAATCTGTGAACGTGATATTAGCATGTGTTCAATAGTTTTTTGATGTATTCAGTAACAATTTTTGAAATACACATCTTGCGTTTCTGTTTAGTTTTTTTTAAATGTATGCCTGCTTAGGTGGGATTCTTTCTCTCTGTCGGCCCTTAACCGATCAATTATTAATGCAGCTCAATGAAGCGAGGGCGTTGGATGACGCGGTCGGGGTTAAAGCGCTCAGAAGGCAGCCGGGGCCCCGTGTCTCTCTCTCATGAACACTGACACTTCCATTTGGGTACGAATCAAGAAGGAAACATTTTCTCTCCCCGGCGAGGAAACAAACGCCTCAAATAGTGGTTTTGTCTGAGCTCAATTTTGGGAGCAAGTGGAAAGTCCCCCCCGGGCATATATGGGGGAGTGCATGTATGTGCGTGTGCGCTCCCTGCTAGGCAAATGAGCCTTTCAGTATGCGGCGCAGGCCTCTCTCTGGTGGCAGGCAGATGACAGTGCAGTGATTGGGCTGATTTCACCGAGGACGTGAGGGGAAATCTGAAGGCTGCCTGAGGGCTCGGGCGCTTATCACCTCCCCGCACACGAGCGAGCGCGCGCACGGAGCGCGCGTGCACAAACCCCCAACGTCGAACTTCTCGCGGCCCTTAAACGCACGGACAGGCGCGCTCTGCACTCTCTCTCCACTTTATTACATAGTTGATTATCAAAAGCCTCTCGTGGGTCTGCGAGCACGGTAGGTGTGTACGTGTGTGAGACCGATCATTAGCGGGGCAGGTGGGCGTAAGGGGGAAACGATAGTATGAGGTTGGGATGCACTCCCCAAGACAATCACTGACAATTCATCACGGGATAAGTGGCAGTTAATATATGACACCAACAGAGTTTGGATGAGGGGTTTGGGGACTTTTTTTTCTCATATTCTGCATCGTGGCGCCTTCAACATGGTGCTGCTTTCTTATCCTGAAACTTTGAAAGGTTTAAAAGGTATATGATTCAGTATAGGGGGCTTTTGGCATATGGGGTTAAACTACGACCACTAAGTGTTCTTTGGGCTTTTTAGCTTCTATGAAATTGAAAATTATATTTTAATTCACACAAAGAGTAAAGAGTCAGTGGAATCAAGTTTACCCGATGATTAACAGCTTCAAGCTACCAGAGTGAATTTGTCCATTCGTGGTGCAATGCAAACAACCTTCACTATTTGAGCTGCTGCGGAAGCCACAGGAACTACAATCTATTAGCTGTCAGATTATTGATCGCACTGTTTCCACTGCAATCATAGCATAGCTTTACTACCATTTACTACAATTATACCAAAAGTGCAGTTTATCAATCACCCACTAATTCATCCTAACTGAATACAGCTGGATTGTTGCTGATAAGTTGACATGTTGTTGCCACGAGAGCCAATGTCTCATCGTGCCCTCCTTGATGACTGCGGCTGATTCCCATCCTGCTCCGGGAGTCATTCAGCGCTTGTAATCGCGTGCCAAACCGTCGCGGCAATGCACTTTCACTTCGGTTCACGAGGAGTGCAGCAATTTAAAATAAATTACCTTTGATGGCTCACAATAGATTGAATAAGGACTGTGAACGCAGCAGGCTAAAAGAGGATTGACAAATGACAAACGATAAATGGGGAGGTTAAGGGGCTGTGAGAAGTCTTTCGTATCGCTCCATTTGGTAAAAAGTGACTCAATAGCTGCTGTCGGATGGAAAAAGACGTCAGGCGGCCCGGCTCTTCCGTCGGATCTGCTTGCCCGTCGCCCGTCTTCTTGTCCATCCTGCTGTCAGTATTTCTATTCTATTTGTCTGTCCACGGCACACATCTGTCTGCAGCAGGAAAGACCGTGAATTAAACATCTGAGATTCTCCCTCCCTCTGTCCTTGGTTCCTACCCCCCTTGCTCTGCTCTTCTCTACCCTCCTCCCCTGTCCCACGCGCTCGCCCCCGACTCTACGTCTTCTTCCTCCCTTCATCTCTGCCCTTCCCCTCTTTTCTCACTGGGCTGGATAGGGAGAGAGAGAGGGAGAGCGAGGGAGTGTAGGTGAGGGACGGTGCGAGGAGGCGGAGGACTGGAAGGGAGAGGAGATCATAGAGGAGATGAGGCCGCGTGGCGCGAATGGATGGACAGATGCATTGATAAGGGCCGCCGGCTCCACAGCACGCTCGCTGAATATCCAATCTCTCTCTCCCTCCGTCTCTCGTATCTCTTTTTCATTTCAGGACTAATGCTCCCGTAGCCTTCAAATGTCAGTCGAGTACGGCAGCCTATTAGATGGTTAGAGTGGCTGACAGCTCTCTCTCTCTCCCTCTTGCCTTCTTGCACACATCCAGATCGGAATGCTTGTCTAAAGCTTTCGCTGTCATTGGGAACAGGTGAGAGCGGGGAGACACCGAGCGAGCCTTGCATGCCAGCGAAGGACCCGCTCGCATGTCCTCCCAGAAAACGCCACTCCACCTCACGTAACTCACTACATTTGCTCAAGCGGGCTACTGCATTTAATCCTGCCATCAATATTTAATGGTGGCTGACTGCTTGTGCGACGGTTCGAAGGGAATCCAAAGGAATATCATCTGACGGCGCACTCTGGAATCCAAAGCATTTTAAAGCAATTTCTTCAGCTCGTGTTTTGGATTTTACAGGCTGCCGCTCCGCCGTTTTGGGCTCACAGCGTTCAGCAGAGTTATTTCCAGCCGAATAACAGCGCTCTAACTGCACACTCTCCTGCTGAGCACCAAACAGTAGAGGGACACTGTTACTTAACAGCTGGTGAGCATAGAGCAGCTAAAGAGACAGATATTTCTCTCAGGAGTTGGCGAAGAGCAAAACAGAAGTAGAAGAGAATAAATAATGCACCAGGTGAACAGCAAGACAGACATACTGGGTGTTGAAATAATCAACCGCTTACTAACAATGGAGTTCATCATGTCAACTTCAATAGGAATCCTATTGAATGATGTGAAGCTGACGGATACTCTGAATGCTTTTCTGATGAGACTGAATTAAGTAATATTGTAAATGCAGAATGTCTAAATATATATATACGCGAATGCATATTAATAAGGGAGAGAAACACAAAGAGAACGGCATGAAACAGAGGATTAGCGGCTGAGTTAGCCTGCATGAAATCCCCTTTTCCTCTTGGAAGAAGAAGGCAATTGTCCACATTATACAAAAGAGTAAGAGAGGGAGGCATGGGGAGGGAAGGGAGGGAAGGGAGGGGGGGTGTGAGGAGGCAGGCAAAGAATCGGACTAAATCCATCCTTGTTTTTTCATGTTTACCCCGCGCCCCACCTGTGACATCACTCGCACTCATCAATACAGGAAGCTGTTTTTACTCTTTCCTTGTTTGGCAAGGAGGGAGGAATGGAGAGAAAAGTGACATTGGCCTTGAAGCCTGCTATTGTCTATTGCCTCCAGGACAGCCAGCCGACCAGGCAGCGCGAGAGAGAGAGAGAGAGAGAGAGAGAGCGAGAGAGAGAGAGAGAGAGAGAGAGAGAGAGAGAGAGAGAGAGAGAGCGAGAGAGAGAGAGAGAGAGAGAGAGAGAGAGAGAGAGAGAGAGAGAGAGAGAGAAAGAGGCGGAGAGAGAGAGATAGCAAGGGAGAGACGGTTGCCATGGTTACTTTCCGGGAGATGCGAGCACTTGTTTATCTGTTGGCCGAGGGAGCGTGCGCGACGGGCCCTCTCGCTGGGCAGATGTGTGTGCATGTGTGCGTGTGTGTGTGTGTGTGTGTGACTAACACCAGGACTCATAAACTGAAGCTTCAACGCTTTTCTTTGTAAACAAAGCAGTTTGTGCGCACACACACATACACACACACACACACCTCTGCAATAGAACGCCTATTACATAGAGCTTACCAACTGTGCATTATTGAGCCAACAGGAGTGGACTGATGCAACCAAATTGGCCGCGCGTAAGATGAGCACCTGCAGAAGAGTCCGGGAGGGAGAGAAAAAGAGAAAAAAGAGATAGAAACACAAAAGTTAGAAGAGGCATATGAGAACACAAGACAAAAAGTGGGACAAAAACAAGGCAGAGAGCAATGCAGTGGGAGAAAGTCAATGAGACAGAAATAGAAGAAAAGAAAAAGTCAATGGAAACCGCAAGAAAACCAGAAGAGGATAAAAGAAGAAAACATCAGAATCTGAGGGAGGAAATGTGACGTGATGAGATGACTGATGTGAAGAGATGCGAAGCGACGAGTTCCAACCGGAGCACGCTGCCATGTTAGCAGCCCCGGTCCCATAAAGCGAGGCACTGCAGGCTCTGTAGTATGTAACACGCCACAGACACAAAGTCACAGGGCCGCTCCGGCGCTGCTGCCTCACACGTCACCACACGCAGACGCACACGCAAACACACACAGAGGCTGCTGGCACGTAAAAAACTTCAACCGCACGGGATTGCCTTGGCTTTTTTTTATCCTTTTTTTTTTAACTCACAAGATGAGGTCATGCATATTTATAAAAGAAAAAAAGGGTAAATTATTGCACACTGTGCACACAGAAAGGTTCCCATGGAGTCCGTGCGCCAGCGGTGTCGTCTCCGGGCCGACGTGATGAGGGGAACACACACACTCGCCCATTACCTCAGACAGATAGACCTGCAAGGCCATCAGGCTCATTTGCGGCGAGACAACTTGTGTAGGCGTGTGCCTCCCGTGTTCGCGTGTCCCCGTTTCTTCCCCATGCGAGGTGAGAGCGCCAGAGTTGCTTTTCTTAAAATAACAAGCTGGGCCTTTCCCCTCAGGACAGCAGACAAGCATCCCGCGAGCTGCCCGGTCCTGGGCCGCCCCATTTCACCGCTCAATCCATCTCCCTCTTTCTCACTTTCACTTCAGGCCTTCCCCGGTCTCCATGAATCACACACGGCGGTGGCCCAATAAGCGAAGGTTCCTCTCCACCGTTCCGCTGTTTACATTAAAGGAGAAAATGAAGATGAGCCCCGCAAACCAACTGAAATGATCAAAGACAGGGAAAGGCGGCATCACAGATGTTAGACGCACACAAACACGCACAGGCTAACAAGGTGTACCACTTTCAGCTAAGCTTAATGACCTCTCTTCCGGCTAGCTGGCCTGGAAAAGGCAGCGGTCAGCAGCCCAGGAGCCCATCTATCCAACAGGCTCTAATTCGCATCAGCCTCTGCACTTCAGCCGCAAATCCCTCCGCTCCGCAGGTGGACGCAGCGAGAATATAGGCCTCATTCTCTCAATTAATTCTTCTCTGTGTGCGTGGTGCTGAAATAACCGCAGTGCCTAAACGGGAAAGAGTGAACAAATGAAAGCGGCAAATGGTTCCGAGGACTTAGCGGCGTCTTATTTCGTCACTACAAACGTTTTATTTTATTGCATAAGGGAAATATGGGATGTAAGCACATTTGTGGATATGTTGCTCAGAAGATGGAGAGAAGAATAGTGACAAAATCGTACCCTGGACGAATGCGTGTTTGCATCACGAGTGATGTTTTGAGACAGCAAGTGCATGAATTCTTCATGCGCTTATCCTGCTTGACCCAGAGATGCATGTGCCTGCCTGTGTTTGGAGGCCGTATTTGCTTTCAAACCACTGTGTGTGTGTGTGTGTGTGTGTGTGTGTGTGTGTGTGTGTGTGTGTGCGCGCGTGTTTGTGTGTGCATATCTGTGTGTGTGGGGTGGGGGTGGGGGGTCCTCTTAGTAGGGGAAGATACAAGCGAGTAAGGCCTGCAGGCATCTGGGCTGTATGGAAATTAGGGGAAGTGCCGCTGTGAAGCAGGTGATGGAAGAGACAGGGGAGGAGAGGACAGAGGGACGGGAAGTAAAGGAGGAAGAATAGATAATGAGGACTCTGATGAGAAGGATGGAGAGCCCTGAACAGAGACGTCCCAGAGATGAAGAGTGGTACGAAAGGAGGGAGACGGCGCGGTGGAGAGGGGTTACGAATGTGGGGGGGGGGGTGCGGGAAACAGCTGCCACTAGTGGCGGCTGTGGAAATAAATAATGGATGGAGGGGAGGAGGAGGGAGGAAATGAAAGGAGAACACAAAATGAACAACAGAGAGAGAGAACGGCGTATTCTGAGGTGAAGGCAAAAAACGGTGAGTAGGTAAAAGTACAAAAAGGCCGTCAGGAAATGATTTCCAATAAGA